>NC_090258.1:4346580-4385820 GCF_037325665.1 Littorina saxatilis | reverse complement strand
TGTCTGTTTATCTGTTTCTCTATCTGTTTCTCTCTCTCTCTCAATATGTGTGTGTGTGTGTGTGTGTGTGTATGTGTGTGTGTGTGTGTGTGTGTGTGTGTGTGTGTGTGTGTGTGTGTGTGTGTGTGTTTGACAGGTATCACACGTAAACAAGAAAGAAAGTGGATGGCTGTTTGGGGGGGTAGATTGTATGCAAATGGCAGAGTTCAGTTCACGATTTTCGCGATTTTTTTCAATCATTGACTTTATTTCTTATAACTTTAATATAATCGATTTTTCGGAGGTGGGGGGGGGGGGGGGGGCGGTTGTGACAGAAGAACGCGGTTTCGGTCACTGGGAGTGAAGGAAGTGACGATCACTCACACAATAATACTGCTTATTCCCCCCTCTGCTTCTTTCTTTCTGTAAACTTGTAGGGCTAGTTATTTTTCGGTAACTTACCCAACAACCAAAATCACTTACCCAACAACGGGCCTGAATCCTCGATAGCTCATGGGTAGAGACTGTACACATTGTGGATCTACTTTTTGCGACTCAAAAGTTCAGAACACTCTAATGTACAACATATACATTTCTGGAGCAAACAATACAACCATACTGATAATAATAATAACGATTACTTATATAGCGCGTAAACCTCGTGGTGACAAGCCCAGAGCGCGTTACACTTACATAATCATAATACAAACAAGGAAAGAGAACTAAATCCGAATAAATTCAAACATAGTCACACACACCCACAAACGCACGCACACACACACACGCACACACACACACACACACGCACGCGCGCGCGCACACACACACACACACAATCTTTCTTTCGTCATTGTCAATGTTCAGGTAACCCGCAATGTCATTCCATGTACGCATACGTTATACTAGTACAACACACACAGGCACATACACCTCTTCACGAACGCTACACTTTAGTAGATAATACACGTGGCAGCGCCAATGACTCACCGATCATGGGATCTCCTTCAGAGGTCTAACTTAAACATGTGTGTTTTGAGGGCTGTTCTAAAGGCAGATGGTGACTGGGAATCCCTAATGCTCCGGGGGATTTTCTCCCAGACAAGAGGTCCCTGGTACTTGAAGGATCTCTCAAATCCATAGTTAGTTGATTTTCTGTTTCTTTTTGGTTTACTAAGTACATTGGTATCTGTTGCAGAGCGAAGAGAGGAGAGGACTGGTTTGAATATTTTGATAACATCTCAGAGAGATAAGCCGGTCCTGTACCATGAAAGAAACAGAAACAAATGCATGCAATTTTGTATTGAATACGACTTCTTACAGGCAGCCAGTGAAGAGATCTCAAAACCATATACCGCATTTAAACCGGCAACTTCAGGCTTGAACACATGAATCTCAATATAAAATCCATGAGTTTGGTTGTTTTCTGAATTCAGATCTGCCGTGCACAATCGTTTATCGCTAGCAAGATTCCAAGGAAAAGTAACTCTCATACTTTGTCTAGCGACACGAGTAGTTCCCCTTCCAGATTTCGGCTGCATCGACAAGGCTGCAATCCGACGGTCAGTTTTCAACAATATTTCATTTTATAAACAGATCACACGCAATCAATTGCAAACATTTAATCAACTTAAAGAACATGCAGCGGTTTCATACACTATTTTTCTCCAGAAAACTGAACTTCATACAGTGTTTAACGTTGAAACACGGGTGTAAAACTTCGTCTGCTAGTCACATTCGAGGAAAGAACATTTCCTGAGCGATACCAGAACATGAACAGAACACACACTATCTGCCTTTACCGCCACAGCAGAATGACAACATAACTGTGTACTTGATTTTAGTTCAAAACATGGAAACTGACAAGAAGTGTTAACAGAATTGAATGATTTGCACGGAACTATACAACCGCGCATTAATCGATCGCCTGCGCAGGTAGACTGGTTGGGTGAATATGATTCGATCAAACTTTCGCACAAAAACTCCTCTTTTCTTTGAATAACTGAAGAAAGGAGGAATAAAGAGGTTACATACCTCGTCTCAGTGATTATCAAAAATAATGGTCTCAGTTCGCGGTCATGAAAAAGCTCGCTGAAGCTCGCATTTTTCATGATCCGCTAACTTCGACCATTATTTTTGATAATCACTCCTTTAAACAGTATTTTATTCGTAAACAGACACATGATAATATAACAACATCATTAAGAAGGAGCACAACAAGTTTAAAACTTATGGTAAGTACTCACATAAACATTCCTGAAATTTCATGGCGGATTATGATCAATGCGACACATTTTTTGAAAAAAGAGATGAGAAAAATATATATATATAAAAAAAATAATCACTGAGACTCGGCATGTAACCTCTACTTCTTAGCTTTGTCCAGATGCCTTCCAGATTACAACTAGTTTAGGGGACTGAAGGGTGTAGATTTGTGGAAGGCTTCTGAAGGCAAGGGTGAACTGATCACATGTAAAAGACTGGCAAGGTATGCGCTAGAGCAAATGGTCACCTGCACGAGAAAGCTGGCATCTTTTTTTTCTTGTTTTGATTAGTTACTGCTTACTATCCTTTACGCATATAGTCTTCTGGTTAGATGTGTATGAGTGTTGTTTTTCTTTTTTCTTTTGTAGTTTTCTTCTCTTTTGTTGTTTTTTTCTTTTAAATTTGGAGGATATTTTGTGTTTAACCGATGTTTTTGCATATTGTGTAAGGACTTGACTGTCCGCCATGTTCTTATTTCTGATTGCAAGTTTGTTTTGAAGACACCACCATAAGCCGTGGGCTTGTTTTCACTTTATGACAAATTTACATCTCATGAACATGTAAATCACGAATTAAACATTGTTTAAACCAGAAGAGAGTTGGTAATTTTCAGAAACACATGCGCACGAAAAAGATCCCAAGTTCACAGCGAAAGTCTCAGGCTTGGAAAACGCTAAGACACGCATGCAGGATCACTCGTCTCTCATTGTCATGATCGTACCTCGATACTTTGACGAGGCAACCCAATGCTGGCGTGTCAAAAACAGCCACAGCGGGCTTGTTCGAGTCAAAGTATCACACCGAATTCTCAGCGTTTTACCAAAACCAATAGGCCAACTGGTCTAAGAGGACGTTTAACGCTACAAGTTAGTCAAGAAAAAAGTCTGAAAGTATTCACGGGTCATGTGAGATTTTCTCTACTTTTCTTTTTCTCGAAAACGCTTCTTTCTTGTGTGGTCTTACCTTTGTCCCTCTCTCTCTCTCTCTCTCTCTCTCTCTCTCTCTCTCTCTCTCTCTCTCTCTCTCTCTCTCTCTCTCTCTCTCTCTGTCTGTCCCCCCTTCTCTCTCTCTTTCTCTCTCTTTGTCTCTCTCTCTCTCTCTCTCTCTCTCTCTCTCTCTCTCTCTCTCTCCCTCTCTCCCTCTCTGTCCCAGAAGTTTCGGTGTTTGAGGCAAGTTATTGACGAGTGGCCATTGGTCCCCTGGGTCACATTCCACCACCCGGAGTGGTCACGCTCCTGTCAAATGCGGCTACCGTCGTTCTGGGAACTTGGCTTATTGGAACAGGAAGGAGCGAAAAGGGGATTTTTATTGGCCATGACCGTGTTTGAAAGACAGGTGTGGACAAGCAAAAGGTGGTACGTGACAAGAGTAACGAAGCCGTAGAGTGACGGACGAACAGTGAACCGATTCCGGTAGTGTAGTATGCAATTACACACACCCTCCTCCTCCCTACAACCCTTACCTCACAGCACCGCCTCCCCGCTTGTATATGACTGAGATTAGAGCATCATAAATAATATTATGTTGTAGTATTTTGATTGTACAGCGCTTTGAGCAGGGCCTGGATACATGCGCCATATAAATATTATGCAATATTATTATCATTATTATTATGCAATATTATTATCATTATTATTATGCAATATTATTATCATTATTATTATGCAATATTATTATCATTATTATTATGCAATATTATTATTATGCAATATTATTATCATTATTATTATGCAATATTATTATCATTATTATTATGCAATATTATTACCATTATTATTATCTGTTCACTTGGACACATTCCTCACAATCCATAACATGGCTGCTTTCTGTGGAGAGTGGGATGTTTTCGCTTGATTATTTTTGTATTTGGTATTTGTCAATCAGCGGCATTTATTCGGCAAACAAAATTTCCCTGTGCTCAAGGAAGCAGCCAGAATGTTGCATTGTGGTACGTGTCCAGGTGGAAGAAGGCTGTTTTGTCTTGTAAAATCCAGGACATAACTGTGCTTTTCATGATTACTTACATGGCAAAACAGCCGCAACAGCATAGCGGTTACAGAACGTGTGTTCTCTTGAGTGCAAGTGGGAGGTTTGGTGTTCGAATCCCAACCGCGGCTGTGACAGAGACGGAGATTTGTGGAGGTCAATATCTGTACAGACCTTCGTATTTACAAGCAATCACAAGACCAAGTACGGACGAAAAGGTCCTGTAATCCATGTCGGAGTTCGTTGCGTGAAAGAAACACGAACATACCAAGCAAGCATCCCCCGTAAACGGAGTATGGTATCACACAGGGGGCGGTGATGTACGTAAACATACACTCATGCAAAAACACGAGTGTACGTGGGAGTTGCAGCCCATAAACGCAGAAGAAGAAGAAGACGTTAACATGGTAAGAACTTAACAATGTCATATACACTGTAATGTAACATTCTGATGTTTATTGGTGAAGAAAAAAAATGAAAAAGAAAAAAATTCCACTGAAACAGATAGTCCTATGATTTCGGTGAGGGACAAGTTATACCTGCGCAGAGTCAGCGGCACAGCAAGACGACGCACTGAGATTATTGATGGTAGGGATTATGACGAGTACTTGGCCTGTTTTCTTTTCATGCAGCGTGTAGCGGGCTGTAATAATCTGCAGTGCGTCGTCTGTCCTGCTGAAATTACATAGGCGAGCGCCGGGCCTAACGTGACGTGCGTGCGTGTTTGAGCGGTGTGCACGTGGAAGTAGGGTGTTTTGTAAACCGGAGCTCGGTCTGTACCGTGCGTGGGAGTGGTGGATATGTTCTGCGCGAACTTAGAATCCGGTTTCATTCTAGAATGGACCGGGTCCAGGTTGGAATTCTAACCCTGCGCAAGTACAGGGGTGCCATTCTAGAATGAAACCCTTGAATAAAGGGGGCCGTAATGTTTGTAGGTAAGACAGAGTTGTCTTCCCTTGAATTATCTCCACCTGCACCTTCCCTTTGATAAAATGGGGCTGATTTGTCTACCCCTGAAAAAAATCCTTTGGCGATCTTGCGATGTCATGTCATGTCAAGAAAGTTGATACTCCTGAGTACGCAATAAACAAAGGCAGACCATAGCAAGGGGGACTACCAGGGCGGTATTGTTTGCAGGGCAGTTGTTTTTGTGATGAGAGCCGGTTGCGGCCGCTTGCAATGTCAGCGCTGTCTGCCTCTCGGAAATGTCCGGTTTTTTGACAATTTTTTTGACAGACAGACAGACAGACGGTCAGACCGACTAACCGACAGACAGACCAACAGAAGGACAGAGTGAGTTATAGAGCTGTTGTCACAGGTTTAAAAAAAAGTTGACATTATATCTTCACAATTCAGAAGACCAACTTCATGTATATGAATAAGATTAAAAGTTACAAGCGAGATCGGCAAAACACTGTCAGTCCGGAAATTTCCGTTCGTAGCGATCAGTGCTGAGTGTCTCTCAAAATCGTAATCACTTTCAGAACATCACAATCCCAATTCACGATGTCTTTGAGTAAAGTGTAAAAAACCCGAGAAAAAAACCCAACCAAACACACAAAAAACAAAAACAAACAGAAAATCCACATTTGTGGCTTTGGCTGTGTGATAGTCTAACTGAAATGACTATTCCAACTTGGACCCAAATTCCAACCTTGCGCACGGCCGATTCTAGAATGGACCAGCAACAAGGGTTTCATTCTAGAATGGCACCCCTGTACTTGCGCAGGGTTAGAATTCCAACCTGGACCCGGTCCATTCTAGAATGAAACCGGATTCTAAGTTCGCGCAGAACAGATACAAAGAAAGGCATGTTGACACGTCTTGAGATAAGCTTTATTTTATTCGTTGTCATTGTCAGCTCCGAATTTAATATCGCCGTGTAATCAAAAAGTGACTTCCTTTATTCTAAGGAGCGAGAACAACACATGAGTTGTAGTCCGGTTTGCTGACTTGAGCAACAGCTCTTTTTCTGAATGGTGCAATTCCGCGATACTTTAATATGACAGAAAACCATTAATTATGAAAATAGTTGTGAAATGGAAGCTGTATGTTAGAGAGAGAGGGAGAGAGAGAGAGAGAGAGAGAGAGGGAGGGAGGGAGGGAGGGAGGGAGGGACGGAGGGAGGGAGAGAGAGAGAGAGAGAGAGAGAGAGGGAGAGAGAGAGAGGGAGGGAGGGAGGGAGGGAGGGAGGGAGACATAGAGAGAGAGAGAGAGAGAGAGAGGGGGGGGGAGGGAGGGAGGCGGGGTTGCAATGCTCCATGTCTTTCTTATATTTTCTAAGCCGCCCCTCCCGACCTTGTCCTCAGACGAACTCATGACATTTTACAATGCGCACTCTGTCCTTTCATCTTGGCTTTGAAACAAGAAAAATGATTTGAAAGAAAAAACCAGATTGAAAAAACTCAAACACTACTTATTTGTTCGTTTGCTTGTTCTAGTCAAGTACTAATGAAGTAAAAAGCACACACATACACACTCACAAATACACACACACACACACACAAACACACACACACACAAACACACAAACACACACGCACGCACGCACGCACACAAACACACACATCTCTCTCTCTCTCTCTCTCTCTCTCTCTCTCTCTTCCTCTCTCTCTATTGCCATTGTCATTGTCTCTCTCTCATGGCTGACAGCAATTCCTTAATGCCTGCCCGAAGGACCTGGCGACCCGCTTGGAAGAGCAAAAACTGCGGGGTTTGAAGGACATTACTGATGCTGCTGAGCGTTACCTCATAGCTCATGGAAGGACCATGGGGACGTCAAAGTCAACGAAACCTTTCCAGAAGAGCGGAAACCAGGGAAACCAGCCTGCCAAGGGACAAACGGAGTCCGCACCATCATCCAATGAAGGGCAGAACATAACGTGCTTCCATTGCAAGGCCAAGGGCCACAGAGTCGCCAACTGTCCCCAAGTCCCCAAAAGAAAAATAACGGACATGACAATGACAAAGCCCAAGAACATCGACGGAGATATTACGACAACAAGAGGCAAACGAGTGGCTCGAACCAACAAGTATATGCGAGCAGCGTCATACTTCCAAGGGCTGCCGAGCAAGTGGCTACACCATCGGACGTGGAAGAATGTCTATCTGATGGCCAGCTTCTACTCACCAATGGCAAGTCAATCTCTGTCGTCGCCAGCGCAGCTGTGTCAGTGTCGAACATGCCCGTGTCGAAGGGATTTGTTGAGAAGCAGGAAGTGACTGTTCTCAGAGATTCGGGCTGCAATGGGGTCATCGTCAAAGAGGATCTAGTGCCAACAGAGAAGTTCACTGGTGACTTCAAGTGGACGCTCATGGCTGACAGCAAATGCGTGAAGGCACCAGTGGCAAAGATCCAGATAGATACTCCATACTTCACCGGAGAAGTTGAGGCCGTCTGCCTGAAGAAGCCCTTGTACGATCTACTAATTGGGAACATTGGGGGTGCGAGACGTCCTGATAACCCTGATTTCGAATAGAGAATGGGCTCAGCCCAGCCTGCTGCTGAGGAGGAAGACCCACTGCCATTCGCGAATGAAGATATCAGCGAACTGTTACGAGATGACAGAGCCACTGTGCATCGCCGCGACCAGCCGCAGGTTGTAAGCGCTGTGACGACCAGAGCCCAGGCGAAGAAGAACAAAACGACTACGCCGCTTAGGGTCACCAACAGTTCTGCAACTGCTGTCGTGGACAGGGATCGGCTGATTCAGCTACAGGAAGCTGATTCGACCTTAACAAAGTACAGGAGTCGTCCTGTCAAGGAGATGACTAAGGGCGAAGGCACCGTGCACTTTGAGGTGAAGGCCAAGATCCTGTACAGAGTGTTCCAGCACGCGAGAGTCAACGGAGGGAAGCCATTACGTCAAGTTATGGTGCCTCAACCACTTAAACGCCAGGTGATGGAGGTGGCCCACGACTCTATTATGGGAGGTCACCTGGGTGTCAAGAAGACATCAGACAGAATCCAGGCTGCGTTTTACTGGCCAGGACTGCATGCAGATGTGACTCGATTCTGCCGATCGTGCGATATTTGCCAGAAAACCATACCTCGAGGAAGGGTCCCGAAAGTGCCGTTGCAGAAGATGCCTTTGATCGACCGACCTTTCAAGAGGGTGGCCATTTACCTCATCGGCGAGATCAAACCGCCAAGTGAAGAGAGTCATCGTTGGGTAATGACCCTGGTAGACTATGCAACCAGGTACCCAGAAGCTGTGCCTCTGAAGAAAATTGACACCGAGACTGTTGCCTTTGGTAATGTTTCTGTTATATATGTTTAATAAGAAGATGGATGGGCCATCATTCAGCAGAAGTTCAACTAGGTTTGAATGTATTTTTGTGTCGGCCGGAACAGGGGTTGGGTGAACATTGTACTTCAGATTGTCTCTGACATAGGTTACTGTGTACTTGATAGTTTGTGCTCCGCTCGTATCATCAACCTGATAATCTGTGACGGGTGGGTAAAAGAAACCAGATATGAAGGGGAGTTTTCCCGCATGACAGAGTGGGGACTGTATCAATAATACATTGAACATGTTGTTTTGGTTAAGATAATTAATAAGGTACGGTAGAGCAGTGTTAAGGGAACGACAGTTCCACTGCAGTATATTTATTCTTGAATCCATTTCAATCACAGAAGACCTAAAGTCTGTTGTGACCGTTTGATCTGCCCCTCAACTCTCTATGTCATTGTGTTGTCAAGGGGTTGAGACTCTGTTACAGATCTGCCTCCCTGAATGCCGAGAAGAGCGCATTGAGTGGAAAGTATCTTATTTAAGGCTGGTGGAGTTGGATTTTCCTTTGGCTTAAATATTTCAGTATATAGCCCTGTCAGAAGTGTCAGAACATTTTCGGGGCTTTCATTCGTTTTTGCTTCAATAAGTGCAGCTAGGATGCCAGTGACGAATTTGAACACCTCACCGCAGTTCTCGGCGCTCATCATCTTCATCTTTGCATAGCTTTCTTTTAAAATATGTTGTCTGAGGCAAATATATTATCTGTTGTGGCTTCTCAAATGCCAGAACATACAGACAGACAAAAGCCGCTAGACCCCATCACAAACAGAACTCTACAATCAACAGGGTTTTTTCCCCACACACACACACAAACACACACACAGAGAAGCCGTATATATATATATGCATATCTGTATCTATAAATATATAGAGATAGGTGAGAGTGTATTTTTCGCGTGGCTATAAATTGATTCGACCTTTTCACTTTGACAGTAAGAACAACTTACGGGTGCAAGGGAAGCGTTCTGGACAGCGCAGTGACATTCTAAAAATAGTCACTCTCAGAAACGAGAATTTGGGGTGAACGGCGCGACAGAGACAGACAGCGTGGCGGTTCACCACAATCACCTTTGAAAGGCGAAGTCCTGTCAAACGGGATTGAGAATTTTAGAGCTTATTTCTTAGCCCTATATTATCTACTGTGGCTTCTCACATGCCAGAACATACAGACAGACAAAAGCCGCTAGACCCCATCACAAATAGAACTCTATAATACATAGGTTTTTGCCTACACACACACACAAACACACACACACACAGAGAAGCCGTATATATATATGCATATCTGTATCTATAAATATATAGAGATAGGTGAGAGTGTATTTTTCGCGTGGCTATAAATTGATTCGACCTTTTCACTTTGACAGTAAGAACAACTTACGGGTGCAAGGGAAGCGTTCTGGACAGCGCAGTGACATTCTAAAAATAAATAGTAACTTACAACTGAACGGGAAAGCCACACGAAGGAAGGGAGATAAACGCCAAACACTGGAGAAGATAAGGAAGAGTTACTTATAATGGTGAAATGAACACAAAAACGAACATGAGTTTAGCGCTGCGCGCTGAGAGCACGTGTTGAAATATCTCATCGATGATATTGTGTCCGGGGTGTAGCTGAATACGGTGTCCAAATTTGAAAAAGAACCACCGAGAACTTTGGCGTTGTGATGTGGTGTAGCGGCTATGGTGTGTCGGTATGGGGGCCCGGGTAAGCTGAGGTGGAACCAAAATAGCTGAGGTGGAACCAAAATCGGTTCCGCGCTGCGCGCTGAGAGCACGTGTTGAAATATCTCATCGACCAGGTTGTGTCCAGGGTGTACCTGAATATGATCACCAAATTTGAAACAGATCCATCGAGAACCTTGGCCGCGCATCGCGCACAGACAGACAGACAGACAGACAGACACACAGACACTAGTCGTATATATATATAGATATACTAGAGGAATACCCGGCTTCGCCGGGGTGAATCGCGAGACAGAGACAGACAGCGTGGCGGTTCATCACAATCACCTCTGCAGGCGAAGTCCTGTCAAACGGGATTGAGAATTTTAGAGCTTATTTCTTAGCCCTATATTATCTGCTGTGGCTTCTCACATGCCAGAACATACAGACAGACAAAAGCCGCTAGACCCCATCACAAACAGAACTCTATAATACATAGGTTTTTGCCTACACACACACACAAACACACACACACACAGAGAAGCCGTATATATATATGCATATCTGTATCTATAAATATATAGAGATAGGTGAGAGTGTATTTTTCGCGTGGCTATAAATTGATTCGACCTTTTCACTTTGACAGTAAGAACAACTTACGGGTGCAAGGGAAGCGTTCTGGACAGCGCAGTGACATTCTAAAAATAGTCACTCTCAGAAACGGGAATTTGGGGTGAACGGCGCGACAGAGACAGACAGCGTGGCGGTTCACCACAATCACCTTTGAAAGGCGAAGTCCTGTCAAACGGGATTGAGAATTTTAGAGCTTATTTCTTAGCCCTATATTATCTACTGTGGCTTCTCACATGCCAGAACATACAGACAGACAAAAGCCGCTAGACCCCATCACAAACAGAACTCTATAATACATAGGTTTTTGCCTACACACACACACAAACACACACACACACAGAGAAGCCGTATATATATATGCATATCTGTATCTATAAATATATAGAGATAGGTGAGAGTGTATTTTTCGCGTGGCTATAAATTGATTCGAGCTTTTCACTTTGACAGTAAGAACAACTTACGGGTGCAAGGGAAGCGTTCTGGACAGCGCAGTGACATTCTAAAAATAAATAGTAACTTACAACTGAACGGGAAAGCCACACGAAGGAAGGGAGATAAACGCCAAACACTGGAGAAGATAAGGAAGAGTTACTTATAATGGTGAAATGAACACAAAAACGAACATGAGTTTAGCGCTGCGCGCTGAGAGCACGTGTTGAAATATCTCATCGATGATATTGTGTCCGGGGTGTAGCTGAATACGGTGTCCAAATTTGAAAAAGAACCACCGAGAACTTTGGCGTTGTGATGTGGTGTAGCGGCTATGGTGTGTCGGTATGGGGGCCCGGGTAAGCTGAGGTGGAACCAAAATAGCTGAGGTGGAACCAAAATCGGTTCCGCGCTGCGCGCTGAGAGCACGTGTTGAAATATCTCATCGACCAGGTTGTGTCCAGGGTGTACCTGAATATGATCACCAAATTTGAAACAGATCCATCGAGAACCTTGGCCGCGCATCGCGCACAGACAGACAGACACACAGACAGACAGACAGACACACAGACACTAGTCGTATATATATATAGATATATATATATATATATATATAGATATATATATATATATATATATATATATATATACTAAACAATGCAACAGAATCTGTTTAATTTTATCGCTGAGATTCATCAGACGGAATATGGCACTGCTAAAATGAGTTAGAATGGAAGCTATTTAATTCGTTTGTTGTCCATCTATTTATTGTTGTTGTTGTTTTTATATTTAGTCAATTTTTGACTAAATATTTTAACATCGAGGGGGAATCGAAACGAGGGTCGTGGTGTATGTGCGTGTGTGTGTGTGTCTGTGTGTCTGTGTGTCTGTGTGTGTGTGTGTGTGTAGAGCGATTCAGACTAAACTACTGGACCGATCTTTATGAAATTTGACATGAGAGTTCCTGGGTATGAAATCCCCATACGTTTTTTTCATTTTTTTGATAAATGTCTTTGATGACGTCATATCCGGCTTTTCGTGAAAGTTGAGGCGGCACTGTCACGCCCTCATTTTTCAACCAAATTGGTTGAAATTTTGGTCAAGTAATCTTCGACGAAGCCCGGACTTCGGTATTGCATTTCAGCTTGGTGGCTTAAAAATTAATTAATGACTTTGGTCATTAAAAATCTGAAAATTGTAAAAAAAAATAAAAAATTATGAAACGATCCAAATTTACGTTTATCTTATTCTCCATCATTTGCTGATTCCAAAAACATATAAATATGTTATATTCGGATTAAAAACAAGCTCTGAAAATTAAATATATAAAAATTATTATCAAAATTAAATTGTCCAAATCAATTTAAAAACACTTTCATCTTATTCCTTGTCGGTTCCTGATTCCAAAAACATATAGATATGATATGTTTGGATTAAAAACACGCTCAGAAAGTTAAAACAAAGAGAGGTACAGAAAAGCGTGCTATCCTTCTTAGCGCAACTACTACCCCGCTCTTCTTGTCAATTTCACTGCCTTTGCCGTGAGCGGTGGACTGACGATGCTACGAGTATACGGTCTTGCTGAAAAATGGCATTGCGTTCAGTTTCATTCTGTGAGTTCGACAGCTACTTGACTAAATATTGTATTTTCGCCTTACGCGACTTGTTTTAGTATTTACACTATCTCACTCCAGCGATGGCAGATGGTGTCAGAGCGTTCTCCTTAAATGTTAGAGGACTCCGGAATACATCAAAACGCAAAAAGATATTTAGAATGTTAAAGGAAAAGAAATATGACATTGTATGTGTGCAAGAGTCGTACATAATGCCCGAAGATGCAGAGCAGTGGAAGAAAGAATGGGGTGGTGAGGTTGTGTACTGTGCTGGTACTCGTCATAGTAGAGGCCAGGTAATACTGGTGGCGAGAAAACACTTTCCCCATGCATGGTCCACAGAAATAATTTCTGATAGAATTCTGATGGTAAAAGTTAACATTGGCACTAAAGAAATGGCTATCTTCAATGTGTACGCCCCGTGTAACTTAGCTGACACTAAACATTTTCTGACTTCTCTTTCAGATACAATTAGTGATTGTGATTGTGATCTTAAAGTAGTCTGCGGTGACTTTAACGCAGTGATGGACAATAAATTAGACATCATCGCAGGCGAAAATCACTCGCCAGCACTCGTTAAACTTTTCAACGACTTTGTTACTGAGTGCGAACTATGTGACGCGTGGCGGGTGCTAAACCCTCTATGCAAGGAATTCTCCTGGTCAAGAATCAGCAACGGCAAATTAACTGCAAGAAGACTCGACTACGTGTTTTTGAACGATGCTGCAATGGACACTGTGTTGGAAACGGAGATTTACTCTGTTCCCTCCTCTGATCACAGGGGGGTGCTTGTGTCTTTAAAATGTTCCGAAGTGACCAGAGGTCCCGGCTTCTGGAAGTTCAACAACGCCTTGTTAAAGGACAGTGTATTCGTAGAAAGAATGAATAACCTTATTGACTCTTCCCTTCGCACAGACACACCAGAGAGTGCTGAGAACCGGTGGGAATTACTTAAGTTAGAGATAAGGGACGAAACTATTCAGTACAGCAAAAACCTGGCAGTTTTAAAGAAAAACAAGTATTTGCACTTACAAGATAAACTGGCACAGTGTGAATCATCACTTGCCAAACAACCGCTTGATGAAAATCTGCTTCGTAATCGCGAGGCACTGAAGTTTCAACTAGAAGTCTTTGAGCATCAACGCTTAAAAAGTGCCCAAACACGATCTAGAATGAAATGGATTGATGAAGGGGAAAAAAATACAAAGTACTTTTTAAACCTTGAAAAATCTCGAGCCAGTGCAAAATTGTTTCCCAGCATCAAGCTTGATAATGGCGATGTATTAGTCGATCAGTTTGACATACTGCAGGCTCAAAAACACTACTTTGAAAACAAATATGCGTACAGTGACAATAGCATCAACATTGATAACGATACAAATTCTTTTTTGCAAAATTGTGAAACCCCTCGTCTGACAGAGGAGGAGAAGAAAGTTTGTGAAGGTGAAATAAGTGTTGAAGAGGCCTCTAGGGCGCTAAGTAAGTTAAATAACGGCTCATCTCCTGGCACTGACGGTCTTACAACTGAATTTCTGAAATTTTTCTGGGTCAAGTTAAAGGGCCTTGTTGTTCACTCCTATAATGCGTCGTTTCAAAACGGTCACTTGTCGCACTCACAAACGGCGGCTGTGTTAACCCTTATTCATAAAGAGAAAAACCTCCCGAAAGACAAACTCTCTAACTGGAGGCCAATTTCACTGACAAATGCAGATTACAAAGTGTTAGCAAAATGTTTAGCGAATCGACTATGTACTGTTATAGATAGCGTTGTACACGAGGACCAGTTGGGTTATATAAAAGGTCGGAACGTTAGTACTCATTTAAGAACAATTGATGATGTAATTGAATATTTCAGACTTAAAGAAAAACCTGGTGTACTATTAGCACTCGATTTTCAGGCTGCTTTTGACTCTATTTCCAAAAAAATACATGCTTAGTGCCTTTAGAAGGCTAGGCTTCGGTCTAGACTTTGTTCAGTGGGTCCAAGTTCTTTTTGCTAATACAAGAAGTTGTATTGGCTATAACGGGTGGCTTTCCGAAGACTTTGAAGTGAATTCCGGGATTCGTCAGGGGTGTCCTTTCTCACCTCTGGCCTTCGTGATCGGTGTAGAACTTCTAGCGATTCGTTTTAGACAGAGTGTAGAGCTAAAAAGGCTAAACGTAGCAGACAACATATTAAAAGTATTGTTATATGCTGATGACATCACCATGTTTCTAAGAGACGAAGAAGACATTAACTGTGTTTTAGAAATACTGGAGCAATTTACTTTAATATCATGTCTTAAGTTAAACATGCACAAGTCCGAAATGATGTTGATTGGTTCCAAAAGAAATGAAAACATGGATGATTTTGGCTTTAAACGCGTAAACCAGATAAAAAATCTTAGGAGTTTACTTCTCAAACGCTAAAAGCGCATCCGAAATTGAGATGAACTGGCAAGAAAAAATCGCTAAAGTTAAAAGAATAATTCTAAACTGGGAAAAACGAAATCTGGGTATACTCGGAAAAATCTGCGTAATTAAGAGTTTTTTGTTATCACAGTTTGTGTATGTGTTACAGTCCATCTGCTTGCCAGATAAGGTGCTGAAAGAAATCAACACTCTACTGTATAGGTTTTTGTGGAGGAAACGGGACTGTAATAAGAAAGCATTTGAAAAGGTGAAAAGGGTAGTAGTCAACAGTAACACAGACCAGGGCGGGGTAAATATGATAGATATCAAGGTGATGCAAGACTCATTCCTGTGTCAATGGTTTATTAAACTGTCGAGTAAGGATGTGAATGGCACGTGGACATGGATACCAAGAAGAACATTTCAATCTTTTGGAAGGAACTTAGCTTGTTTTAGTACTACTATAGGAACAAAAAAATTCAAAGGCTTTCATCAGATTAAGTCTGTTTTTTGGCAACGCGTTGCCTCGAGTGGTATAGTCTACCAGAATCAGGTTATTTATTATCAGAAATGGGCTCAGAAAGGGTTTACATATGTGAATGATGTGTTGCACAACAATACTATTATGCCATTTGAAATGGTAAATGAAATTTTAGGGCCCTCGCCAAATCTCTATCTGGAATACTTGGTCGTTAGAGCCGCTGTCTCCAGATACTTGAGAAACAACCCAGAGTTTGTGACATCTGATATTAACGAACAACACTATTTAGCCTTTAACGGTACGAACCATATGACTGCAAACCTGATTAGGCAATTTATTGTAAAGACGAAGTATTCCACTCCCTGTTCTGTTTTATTTTGGAAAAATACATTTAATTTTGACGTCAATGAAACATGCTGGTCTATAGCAAAAAACGCAACAAAAGAATCAAGACTACGAGAATTGCACTGGAAAATTGTTCACAACATCTATCCCACAAACATTCTTCTACAAAAAATGGGACTGTCCGACAGTGAATATTGTCCATACTGCACACACGAAAGAGACTACATCGAACATTTTTTCTATGATTGTAGTAAAGTTAAGCCTTTATGGAAACACGTCGAAAACACTATACTAGATAAAACTGGTGTACGTGTTAAACTTAACGCAAAATCTGTACTACTTGGGGTTGTTTGTGTTGAAAATGCAGACAACGTGTGTCTAGATATCATTAACCATTTAGTTCTTATTGCTAAAATGTGCATTAGCAAATTTAGATATGGTACTCCCGTAAATTTAACATTCATGTTTGAAAATGAAATGAAACTTCGTGTTTCATAATACCCTTTACACTATGCACTTTTTTCATAATTGCAAAATTTGAAAATAAAGGCGTTGTCCACAAAACAAAACAAAAACTCCATTATGACACCGCCACAAACAACACTTAAGTCAACCCAAACACAGACATATGTAAGACAATAACCAACATTAAAGGCACAGTAAGCCTCCCGTAAACCATCACAGAGCTCCCCGAGCGTCTAAATACAGTACAAGCATACTTCCATATGAACGCTCACCGAACGGGAACATCCTGGGTGCTTTCTGTCGAGCGTGAGACATTTTCAAAGAATTTATTTTCGTAGACTTGTTCGTTAACAACAACGGCGCCTCGTTTTTGCGCTAGACCTAACTTTTAAAATCTAAATAATAAATTGACAGCTTGTTACACAAACATTCTTTAATCATAAAAGAATTCGTTTTTCATCAAGACAAGATCAGAACAATTCGAAATTGTGAAAGTTTAAAAAAAAGAAAAGCCCGGAAGCAGGGTCACGCAAGGGTCGTAGCAGACGAAGGTTTATCAGTGCAAATCGCCGTTCCTCTCAACAGTCAAAAGCCATCGCTAGAGTTCTTGTGAACCACAGCCGTTGTTTCGTGCATAAAAAACGTGCTATTGTAGATAAGCTCACATCGAGTCGCATTCATGACTAACTGACGACTGCATTGTGAAAAAGGAAAACTGGATCACACGGGTTCACGATGGCTCAGGGGTAAGATAAACCACGCAAAAATAAATTCTTTGAAAATTGTTCGCTCTTTACGGAGGGCACCTAGGATGTTCTCAATTGGTGAGTGTTTAAATGAAAGGGTGTTTGTACTGTGTGTAAAAGCCTGACCGTATCTGTGATGGTTTACGGGAGGCTTACTCTGCCTTTAAAGATGCAAGATTTTGTCCATTGTAGAAAACCACACACACAAAAAAAACACAAAAAAACTAGTTACATTGTGCGAGTAAAGGCAGTGGGGCTACTACAATTTGGAGTTAAGTTAAAAAAAAAAAAAAAAAAAAAAAATTCGACCCCTCCCGCGGATTTTGCCTTTCTGAGACAAATGACATCCAAATGGCTTCAGGCGGTTGATTTTCATATGGGAGTTTTCATGCCGCTGGCTCTTTAGAATGGCGGACAAAGCCCCACCTAAAGCAACAATCCGAGCAGAAAAACATCGCCAACAAAAGCGAGGAACCGAGAATTGATTAAAGGAAGGGCTTTCTCAAAGGGAGAGAGACACTTCACAGAGGCTCGATCTCTGCAATGTAGCGACAGTAGCATCAGCCCTCAAATCCTTGCCTTTCAAAATGAAGCTATAGCCTCGCCGTGGAGGAGAAGGAGTGAAAAGATGAAAAAACACCGAGGCTTCGTCGAGGTTATAGCCCGGCAAACACTGGTGAAGCATAAACAGGAGCGGGAGTGGAAGAATGAGTGAAAAGGTGTCAGCCTGCAATATGTCGGGTAGAACAGGACCCGGGTAGAAACTTATGACTAGCGTACTAGCGCCAAAAGTGAACGTTGCAAAGATCACAGTGATCAAGGTGACTGTCAAAAATAATCAGACAAGTCACCGATGAAATAAACATACTCTGCGAAATAGTGAACACCATAGTTTTGGGGGCAAGTGTGCCCCAGAACAGATGAGCAAAGGGCAATGCAGTCGAACTTGCCCTAGCGACCACCTCTTGATAACGACCACCTGTCTACAACGACCAAACCGATGTGGCTTTCTTTCTATACGAGTGGCCGTTATCGCAAAGTTCGACTTAATTTGCAATGAGTTCAATGATCTCTTCATATTTTGCTGATGATTACAAAGAATAGTGTTGAAATGCCGATTTCCCGCAATGTTATGACAATTTCACACTTTTGGTGTTATTCTGTTGCTTAAGAGGTGAACCGGCCAAAGACATAACACAAGCTAAAGATAGAGCTATCGGTTATACAAGAATGCTTTTCTTCATTATTGGGGATAACAACAAGATCACAGATTTCTTTTTAATGAATGCTTGTGGCTCAGCTTTCTGGCTGCATACATGTCTTAACCACTGTCTTCTTGGCAAAATATTTGACAGTGAATTATTAGTGACTATACAACATAATTATAAGATCACAGTGATTTGAATAATGTTCACTTTTAGCGCTGGTAGTAGGCCGTCATAGTGAATGTCAGATTGTTATGCTGCCCTGCCGCTCAGCCAAAGGAGCATGAAGTGGGGCGAAGGACCTGGAGACTTTTTTTCTTTATTTGGTGTTTAACGTCGTTTTCAACCATTCAAGGTTATATCGCGACGGGGGAAGGGGGAAGATGGGAAGGACCTGGAGACCCGGGGTGGAATGAGAAAAGGGAGCCACCAAGCAGAAAGAATGCGATGTGTGAAGCAAGTCCTCCGTAACAAGATTCCTCGACAAGACGAAGCGCCGGGGATCACACACAAGAAAGAAAGAAAAAAGCGCTCTCCATTCAATTTCATCTTTATTGGCAGCTCAGCTGAGACATTTCTCTTTATTGGCAGCTGAGGCGAGGCGTTCCTCGCGCTTGGCTTGGCATTAACTTCAGTTAAAGTGCTAGGACACTGAACTACGCTTCACCCCAAAGGGGAAGCAACCCCCTAAAAAAGAACGGCCTTGACCTATAACCCAAGCTATACAAGAGTCGAGGTCATACCGTCACGTGACCTATCACGCGTGACTCAACCGCCGCCATGTTTGAAAGCTCACTCCCACTGAAGTGATCTGTTCATTTTTAGGTAAACCCTAAGCAATAACTTCGTTTTGTTGCTAAGACATTGAAGCACTCTTACATGGCAACATGGGGAAATAACTCTAAAACAAAAACCGTATGCCATATAAGGCATGGTCCTTGGTGGTTATTTCCACTACCGGTGTACTGCGCCTGCGCCTCCGCTCGACAAGGATCATGGCTGCCTCCACACAACAAGCTCTGCACCGTTCTTCTCTCCACCCCCCCCCCCCCCCCCCAAGCCTCCTTCTCCTTCTCCTCCTCCTCCTCTTCGCCCTGCTAGCTCTATTGACACTGAGTGCTAAACCTGTCAGCTGCCTCGCCCCCTTTACACACGATGCTGATGGATGCTGTCTTTTTCAATTCCTCGCCCCAACAACTGCATGGAAAAGGATGGAAGGTGTTCAAAACTGGCAAAACAGCTGCAAGAACACAATTGTCAAGACGCTCGACAGCAGCTTGAGGAGGAACAACCAAAGAAGACATCTTCAGAACTAGAGGCTCGACTTCAAAAGAGCCTTGCGGAAAATAACGATTCGGGTAGGCTTTTCGAGAAGGAGAAAGAAGAAGGGGCTTCAAAAGACGAACTGATCAAGGAACTTCAAGCCAGACTCTCAGGCCATCTGGAGAGAGAACAGGAGAGCGTCGCTGCCAGCAATTGCCTAATACAAGAGCCGAAAGAAACGGAAAATAACGAATTGGCTAAAGAGAATGAAGACCTAAAAATGCAAATAAAGGCAATGGAAAAAACTGTAAAATCAGCTGTGAAGAGAATTGACCACTTGAAACGTTGATGCAGATTGTTTGAAAGTTCCATGCATTTCAATGCAAGGGAGGCAACCCAACTCAAATACAGCGCATTGAATTTCACTGCTTGACACACGGTGAATTCGTTTCTTTGTTAACTTCTACCTCTAAACATTCTGGTTTTAGAGGGTGCAACGTCCATGGATAAAACGTCGATTTATGTATTGTTACCATGATGTTTATCGTTGCAATACGTTTTGGTTTCAGGACTGGAAAGACAAGACTACAGAAATATGTTTCAGACATGTAAACTACTTCTTGCCACAAATATGTTTTCCTCTTCTTTGAGACATGACATGACTGCTTTACATCTGTTTTATTCTGTCTGATCTCTGAAAGCCATATGTTCAGTGTTTTATATGTTTCATAAATCCTTTTGCAAAGTATGAATTTGTTTGTATCATTTTACGATACCATTAACTTCTTGGTAGCATTATAGACCGTGGTATGAACTCTTCGGTCTCTGGTATCATGTAAGCCAGACATCAACGTGTTCGTATCATTGTACCATAACATCAACTTGTTGGTATCAATTTATCCTTCCTAGAATCAACTTCTTGGTGGGGTTTTCCTTTCACATTAACTTATTTATATCATTAACCTCACATCACTTTGTTGGTATCATATTATCGCAGCCTAAATTGTTTGTAACATTTTATTCTCGCATCACGTTTTTCGCATTGTGTTATTATTTCTGTTTATGTCTCTCCGTTTGTTTGCTGTCTGTCTGTCCATCTTTTTTTCTTCTTTTTTTCTCTCTCTCTCTCTCGCTCTGAATAGCTTGTGTCCCTGGTTCTGTGTCTTTCGCTCTGAATAGAAGAGTTACACATTTGAACTCATGTCTGTCACTAATTTTGAACATTTTGTCAAAGAAGGACAAAATACATAGTTATACTGGCAAAAGTAGCGTACATTGTGTTCACTAGTAAAAAAAACCAATTTGTTAATAAATATTTGTTAATTCTGAGAAAAAAAAAAAAAAATGCATGGACGTCCGCGTTATGGCTCGATAAAAAAAAAAAAAAAAAAAGAAAACGCCTTCGTTGTGTTACCCAGATGGGCAGTGGGACATTGTGACTTTTTTCCTGCAGCGTCGTAATCATCATGTCAGGTGTATCAGGTGAACACTAGAGAAATCCGCTTTCCACCGTCAATTACCTAAGCACTCGCATCTGAAGGATAGTGTTACATCCGTCTTCAAATTGAAAGAAAAGTGATGCTAAGATTAGAAGCTACGCCTAATTCTTTTTTTTTTTTTTTTTTTTTTTTTTAGCTACGCCTACTTCAGTTGACGCAGGTTAAAGATACATTCCTTTTCGTTTGTATACCGACATAATCCAGCGCAGAAGTTGGCTTTTCTTACCTAAGGAATAAGGGCATCTTTTCACGTGGACCATATAGGTAAGGATAAGAATAAGATTCATGTAGTCCTGTGATGTTACCCTCTTGGAACCGCAACACGGTGGCCTTGTGGTAAGGCGTCCGCCCAGTGAGCGGGAGGTCGTGGGTTTGAACCCCGGCCGGGTCATACCTAAGACTTTAAAATTGGCAATCTAGTGGCTGCCCCGCCTGGCGTCTGGCATTATGGGGTTAGTGCTAGGACTGGTTGGTCCGATGTCAGAATAATGTGAGTGGGTGAGACATGAACCCTGTGCTGCGACTTCTGTCTTGTGTGTGGCGCACGTTATATGTCAAAGCAGCACCGCCCTGATATGGCCCTTCGTGGTCGGCTGGGCGTTAAGCAAACAAACAAACAAAAGACACATTTGAATGGAAATTTCTCAAGAATTTAAGCTCAGCGGACACAAGGAATGAAAGCACCTTTAGTTAATATTTATCGACGAAAGAAAAAAATAAATCATAAAAAGCTTTAGTTACATATCACATTCACTGTGGTTGTAAAATAATGCAAGAAGAAATCGTAAAAAGACCAAAAAACAACACTTTTTCAATCATTTAAATTTTTGTGTGTTTATGACATGAGACACAAACATCGTTTTTCTAGAGTTTGGAAGAAATTGGTAAGAAGCTATTTTTTTAAATATTTTTTCTCTCTCTTCCAAAGCGAAGTTTGTGTTTCAGAAAGAGCAGCTAGAAACAATACAATGAAGCAAACGCACACCAAATTTGAACACAAACAGTTCTGTTTTATGAATGTTGTGGTCAAATGGCCTGGAAGAAAAAAACGGTGTATTTAAAGGTAGCTCCTCCCCTTAAAGGATTAAAATGATCGTTGGTTACTGGCAATACAAAACATGTTACACATTGGTTCAGTTTTTTTGCTGTGTAAAATTCATGAAAGATTGCACAGGTTTTAATCTCGATTTTTTTCCCGGACCCCTTAATTTTCAGAGATTTTTTTTCAATCAATTTCCATGCCAGATGAAATCACATTTTATTTCTCGCTCATGACTGTTGAGTAATATCCGTGTTATTATGAAGGGGCTTTTCAGACTGCTCAGTAGCTGCTATTGATGGTGTCATGTGCACTTATCAGGAAGGATTCCGTGCCTCGTAGCTTTAATCTTCTGTCTTTTCTTCTTAAGGTGTTACGAGTGTGTTCGGGTTGCGGTTCTTGCTCATGTTTATACTCACTGAGTTACTTCCCTTGGATCTGGATCTGGATCTGGATCTGGATAACCCGCCTGTGTTGGTGGTTTGCGGGTGCGAATGCGTATACACACGGTTCAGTGTGCTTTCGCGAAAGGGTGTGTCATATGCACGGCTAGAACTAAGATACTTCTTGATTTCAGTAAATAGTTTCATTACATGTCAACTAGTTCGTTTTTAAATGATTTTTTAGAGATCGCCAAATGGTATTGTGTGAATAACATCATTCGATCGATTGTACGCACGGCGCCGTGCTTCTAGTAGCTCAGTCCATTCCTTCTTTCCGGTGTGGAAACAGACGTGTTTCTGGCGAAAGAATCGGCGTTTTCAACTCGCCATATCTTCATATTCATTCGGACTAGAACAACGAAGTATAAATTTCTTGTAAAAAAAATCCCGAGCCTTGCGACTCTGGTAGTCATTTTCTTACGCGAAGCGGCCTTTGGAAGGTACGACAGTTTTAGTCACCCAAGTACATATCTAAAACGCACGTGGACGAGTTTTCAATGGCGTATTTGAAGTCTGTGAATGTTGTGATTACAAATCATTTCGGGGCACCCCTCAGTCTATACGTACAGACAAACAAATTGCATGGAACGAAAGTTGAGAGGCTGGACTGTAAGTTGTTGTTTTGACTTCTACAAATCTCGCAGGTCTTTTATGCAAAACAGACTCAAAATTGCATTTTTCACGCAAGTGTAGATGACGAGACTATCGAAGAAATGGAATACACTTGCCTACAGATATAATAGACAGACACTGTCTATTTATATCTATGACTTACCCTAGCCCATATGTTAGAATAAAGAACATACTTTGCTCTTTTGAATGATGTATGATTTGGCACTGTACACAGGATTTTAGACCTGCCCCCGAAGTGATTTTTCCATAAACCCGTCAAAAAGCTCACTCTGTTTTGGCCGTAAAAAGCACCCAAATGAAGTCAATTTCTAACCTGTGTCGTGTGTTCGAAGGAGTACATCTCAGCGATGCCATGCCTTGCAACCTCAAAGAAATATATTTTAATAACCCGCTAAATGAACGTTTTTTTTTAGTGTGAAATAAAAGCCGGAGATTTGCTTCGTTTCTTTGCTGCGACACAAAACCAAAACCAACTATAGATCTGCGGTGACATTATGAGTTCGTTTTCGACATTGCAGTGAAGTTGCGTGGATCTTCGACGATTCCCGTTCGGTTTAATGTGGATAGAGCTTTGATTGAATGTAACTGCTTTGAAAAGTTACAACATGAGTCCTTGGGATCGATGTTTTTCGGTAAACTTCTTCGTATCCTTGACTTTACTTTTGACTTGAACAGATCCAGATCGGCTGGGGCTGTTGATCGCCTACACAGATCTATATGAAGTTGACTCGACACGGCGAACCGCCGAATCCGTGCCCTCTCGTCGGTCCTACCCCCAAATCCCTTACCAGCCTCAGACCCCACCTCACCATTCTAACCTCACTGGCGCACTATGTGTGAGTATCCCTTCCTCATGAAAGAGAAAGTGGAGAAAGGGGAAAAATGAAGATTTTTTCTTTCAACACAACAGTCAGGGATAGTCAGGGATTGTTGACATGTACATTGTCAAGAGGTCAAAACAAATTTTAAAAGCTGTTGGACACTGCACTAGTGTTGCTCTAATCAAGGCGAGTCTGGAACAATAGGTCCACCCCACCAAAAAGTCAACATGGAATTAGTTATGATTTGTTTTGCCTTTTTGCTTGGGTACGGCCAAGTCAAAAAGGTGAGAGGGGTTACAAATAGTCATAACAAGTTCAGTTTGGGGTCTTTTTCAAATCTGTTTGATGCATCTTTTCTGTGACCATTCTGGCTATGCACTGACAGTCAAAAAAGTGAAGAAAGGTGAAAAATGAAGATTTTGGGTGTTGTTTTTTTTTGACAAATTTTTCTAAGTCCAAAAAAGATGAGAAATATTCATAACAAATTCAGTTTTGGGTCTTTTTCAAATCTGTTTGATGCATCTTTTCTGTGACCATTGTGGCTATGCACTGACACACACAAAAATGGAGAAAAGGGAGAAATGAAGATTTTTTCTTACTACACAACAGTCAGGGATTAGGGTTACATGTTTACATGTACATTGTCAAGAGGTCAAAACAAATTTTAAAAGCTGTTGAATACTGCACTAGTGTTTCTCTAATCAAGGCGAGTCTGGAACAATAGGTCCACCCCACCAAAAAGTGAACATGGAATTAGTTATGAATTTTTTTTAGCCTTTTGGCTTGGGTACGGCCAAGTGAACAAGGTAGGAAAGGTTAGAAATAGTCATAACAAGTTCACTTTTGGGTCTTTTTCAAATCTGTTTGCTGCATCTTTTCTGTGACCATTGTGGCTATGCACTGACACTCAAAAACGTGGAGAAAGGGGAAAAATGAAGATTTGTTTCTTACTACACAACAGTCAGGGATAGTCAGGGATTGACATGTACATTGTCAAGAGGTCAAAACAAATTTTAAAAGCTGTTGGACACTGCACTAGTGTTGCTCAAATCAAGGCGAGTCTGGAACAATAGGTCCACCCCACCAAAAAGTCAACATGGAATTAGTTATGATTTTTTTTGCCTTTTTGCTTGGGTACGGCCAAGTCAAAAAGGTGAGAGGGGTTACAAATAGTCATAACAAGTTCAGTTTGGGGTCTTTTTCAAATCTGTTTGATGCATCTTGTCTGTGACCATTGTGGCTATGCACTCAAAGTCAAAAAAGGGCAGAAAGATGACAAATGAAGATTTTTTCTTCTTTCAAGACAATGTGTGATTTGGCACATTTTGTCTCAGTCTTTATCAAGAGCCTGTCTAACCCACTTTGAAGCTGTTGGAGACTGCAGTAGTGTTCCTTACATCAAGGCGAGTGCACAATGGTGCATTTCGAAAAATGTTCACTTTAATAACAATCAATCAATAGATATTCAATCACAGTTTAACTAACTCATTCACCCTCATCACTCACTCATCCATCCATCACAACAACACTGTTTGATGCACAAACTGCCTGCCTTCCGCACTGGGAAGCCGCTTCGCTTCGCAACAACAACACTGAAAACTCGCCGGGAAATACCCCCACCACACGTTGTCACACGTGTGCTTGTTTCTTCCGACTAATATCAATTTTGGAAAAAAAAGGGACAAAACTGGATGAAAAATTCTACGGCCCCAGCAATCTCATTACTCTGAAAGGGGAACCGGAAGTGGCTGGTCCTCAGGTTTCGAAGTTGACCGATATTCCCACTAAAGTGACCTAGATCCAAAGCCAGCCATCCATTAGAATGTAGGTCCGTGCTCCCACAGTCCAATGCCGCGAATTGTTGTTACAGCCCCTGACTTTGTTATGTACGGAATCCGGTAGTCTTTTTGTTGTTAAATAATTATATTGCCAAACGTTATGACATTTTGGGATAATTGAACGAGTTTCAATACACATTGGCTGAGCACCTGTGTGCTCAAAGGAAATGTCGCTTGTTTTTATCAAAACTAATTTTCAATGGTCATTCGTGCAAACCGTCACACAAACATGCGTGCCTCTGTGCCTCTGTGAGTATGCGTGTGGCTGCTTTCATTGTTAGGGTGCAAGCGTTTTGATCATTTACCCCACACCAAAAGTCCCCCCCCCCACCCCACCAACCCCCCCCCCCCCCCCACACCCACACACACACACCCCGATACCTGTCAAATTCCCTCAGAATGCATGAACAATTCCGTTACCTCAGATCATCACCAGGAAAAATTCCTCCGCATTCAAATTATCAGGACTTTAGATAACAGATACCGACTTTATGTAATGCGCTTCAAAATCATATTCGCAAAGAGAGAGAGGGAGAGAGAGAGAGAGAGAGAGAGAGAGAGAGAGAGAGAGAGAGAGAGAGAGAGAGAGAGAGAGAGAGCTGGACACGAAGAAGGGAAGCTACAATCACCCCAGGCCATATATACTATTTGTTTCCTGAGCCTGGACCATTGAGACAGTTACCTCATAGATCTGTTCATTCTTCAGTTTGTCGGTGTCAAAAGTCCACACAACCGTTCTTTGTCCCGTTCCCGTACCAACCAAGGGCTGCTGCCACAACAATGGAACGCTGCACAAACGGCCGTTCATGAGAGTGACTGCTGTAACAGCAAAACTAGTGTGAAACATAAGTAATCAATTTATCCACTTGACTATATTCACAACAGGGACCTATCACTCTGCTTTGCATGTTTTTATGCCTACGGATTTTCAAATACTCTGCAACACATGTAACCCAAATTCAACATGTGCCCGTACAATACCGCTTCTTTTATGAAAACATTGCTTCGGCCATGTTGATTTTAATCAACCAATTTTCTTGTTGGAATTGTAAATCGCTTTGAGCTGTAAATCATGACTTGCGTTATAGAAAAGTGTTTTCTTTTCTATTTTTCATTGTTAGGTGGATTTCAGCGTTTTAGTACAAGCAGTGGCTAGCAAAGACTCACTCAATTTGTGTGTGCGCTTGAAAGCGCGCGCGTGTTTGTGTGTGTCAATGTGTGTGTGTGTGTGTGTGTATGTGTGTGTGTGTGAGAGTAAGTGTGTGTGTGTGTGTGTGTGTGTGTGTGTGTGTGTGTGTGTGTGTGTGTGTGTGTGTGATCAAAAGTTGACGAGGGCGGGCGGGGGAGGGGGGGGGGGAGTGTTTGGTGGGTTGGGATTGCGCCGGGTCACTAAGGACACTAATTGTTTGTAGTGCGATTCAGGCAAAACTACGGGACAGATGTTTATGTAACCTTGCAAACAAGTGTTCTGACCCCCACCCCTTCACCCGCATTCAAACACTTGGGTCAGTGCTCTTCCAACTGACCTGCTAGGCTCACAAATGATTTGTATCTTCACCTTTTTTCAGCCAAGATATGGGGTGGGGCGGGAAACATTTTTGAGTAAGAAAAAAGGAAACGCTTTAAAAAAAAAATTTGTAAAGGTATTATGAACAGTGAACATATCTGTATTCAAATGTGGTTTAATTTGTGATGACATTTTGTGTTATAACGTTTTTACCACTAAATTAAAACAATCTGGTTTTCTTCGCGTTTTCGATGTACACTCTTGATATATAAATACTGACACTCATCTTACAAACTGTTTGATCCACCCTGGTGTGTGTGTGTGTATGTGTGTGTGTGTGTGTGTGTGTGTGTGTGTGTGTGTGTGTGTGTGTGTGTGTGTGTATTTGTGATTAGTGGGGTGGGCGGGTGGTGGAGGGGGGTGGTATTGGATCGGGGGGGGGGGGGGAGGGGTTGGCAGGGGGTATCGGTGCACTAAAGGCACCAAGTGTTTGGGTGTTTGTGTTTGTATTGCGATTCAGAGAAAACTACTATACAGATTTTTATGAAACTCTGCACACTTCTCCCTACCACCTGACCTACTGGGCTCCCAAATGAATGTTTTCATCAATTTTTGTCAGTCAAGATATGGGGGTGGGGGTGGTGCGGGGATAATTGTGGAGTAAGCAATAAGGAAACACGTTATGGTTTTCTTCGGTATTGCAACGGTATATAGTGAAGTTAGCTGTGTTCAAATTTGTTTATGATCTGTCGAGCCAATTTTGTGTTACAGCGTTTTTGAGTGATAATTGTTGTGTACGCTCTCGCCAATCCTGGATAATTTTCGGCATGCACATTGATAAGTACCGTATTATAATAAAGTGATACTCTCCATTCTTTTAACTACACAAAGTAATGTTTTATTGATCTTTTCTAAAGATAAAAATGTCAGTTACGATGACGTTACGAATTACAGTGTTTTCTGTAAGGTCATATGTGTCCACCCGGTACCCCCCAAAACTGACAAAACTCTTATAAAAAAAAATGAATAAGAAAACAACGTTTTTTGTCTGTCTGCAGTTGTGGACATATAGCTTAGAGAAACATGTGCTCAAAATGTGTAATGGATTTCACGTGCGATTTTTTTTTCTTGGGTTGAGGAGAGGGGGTGGGTGTATGCCCCTTGATCAGTCTCGGGCGCTCTGCGACCTCGATTTACACTATTGAATTCTAAAAACACCCCCCTTACAAACTAACTGATCTACCCTGGTGTATATATATGTGTGTGTGTGTGTGGTGTGCGATTCATAGAAATTTACTGGACAGATCTTCATGAAACTTTGCACACAAATGTTCCGACCCCCAACCCTTCACCCTGATTCAAACTCATGTATCACAAGTCCAGCGCTCTACCAACTGACCTACAGCGCTCCCAAATTATTTCTTTTTATCATTTTTGTCAGTCAAGATAATGGGGGTGGGGTTGGTACGGGAATAATTGTGATGCAGACAATAAGGCAACAACTTATTTTGTTTGTTCTATATATATATACGACTAGTGTCTGTGTGTGTGTCTGTGTGTCTGTCTGTGCGCGATGCACGGCCAAAGTTCTCGATGGATCTGCTTCAAATTTGGTGGGCTTATTCAGAGAGACCCCGGACACAACCTCATCGATGAGATATTTCAACACGTGCTCTCAGCGCGCAGCGCTGAACCGATTTTGGTTCCACCTCAGCTACCCGGGCCTCCATACCGACACACCAAAGCCAAAGTTCTCGGTGGATCTTTTTCAAATTTGGACACCGTATTCAGCTACACCCCGAACACAATATCATCGATGAGATATTTCAACACGTGCTTTCAGCGCGCAGCGCTGAACCGATTTTGGTTTTTCTGTTCATTTCACCATTCCCAGTAACTCTTCCTTATCTTCTCCAGTGTTTTGCGTTTATCTCCCTTCCTTCGTGTGGCTTCAATCCATATTCCCGTTTCTATGTTACTATTTTTAGAATGTCACTGCGCTGTCCAGAACGCTTCCCTTGCACCCGTAAGTTGTTCTTACTGTCAAAGTGAAAAGGTCGAATCAATTTATAGCCACGCGAAAAATACACTGTCACCTATCTCTATATATTTATAGATATAGATATACATATATATATACGGCTTCTCTGTGTGTGTGTGTGTGTTTGTGTGTGTGTGTGGGCAAAACCTGTGGATTGTAGAGTTCTGTTTGTGATGGGGTCTAGCGGCTTTTGTCTGTCTGTATGTTCTGGCATTTGAGAAGCCACAACAGATAATATAGGGCTAAGAAATAAGCTCTAAAATTCTCAATCCCGTTTGACAGGACTTCGCCTTCAAAGGTGATTGTGGTGAACCGCCACGCTGTCTGTCTCTGTCTCGCGATTCACCCTGGCGAAGCCGGGTATTCCTCTAGTTGTATATATATGTATACAGTGAACTTAGCTGTGTTCAAGTTTAGTTATGTTTCTGTCGAGCGAATTTTTTTTAAATACGTTTTTACTACTAAAGGAGTGATAATTTTATGTGTACGCCCTCGAGAAACCTCGATCATTTTCTGAAAATGCACGTTGATAAGTACCGTTTTATGATAAAGTTATACTCTCCATTCATTTATATACACAAACTAATGTTTCATTTATTATTTGTAGAGCTAAATATGTCAGTTGGGATCATGTTAAGAATCGCAGTGTTTTTCGCAAAATCGTACTTGACAACCCCCAGTAAAAAAATTTAAAAAAAAAGTTAATACGTCAACCTCTTTTTTTCTTTGCACAGATGTGTCCATATTGCTTAGAGGAACCTGTGCACAAAATGTGTAATGTTTCTTTCACGCGATTTGAACACACAAGTAACCCCTTAAGAATCGCAGTGTTTTTTCGCAAAATCGTACTTGACAACCCCCGGTAAAAAAATTCTAAAAAAAAAATTAATACGTCGACCACCTTTTTTCTTTGCACAGATGTGTCCATATTGCTTAGAGGAACCTGTGCACAAAATGTGTAATGTTTCTTTCACGCGAATTTTTTTTAAATACGTTTTTACTACTAAAGGAGTGATAATTTTATGTGTACGCCCTCGAGAAACCTCGATCATTTTCTGAAAATGCACGTTGATAAGTACCGTTTTATGATAAAGTTATACTCTCCATTCATTTATATACACAAACTAATGTCTCATTTATTATTTGTAGAGCTAAATATGTCAGTTGGGATCATGTTAAAAATCGCAGTGTTTTTCGCAAAATCGTACTTGACAACCCCCAGTAAAAAAATTCTAAAAAAAAAGTTAATACGTCGACCCCCTTTTTTCTTTGCACAGATGTGTCCATATTGCTTAAAGGAACCTGTGCACAAAATGTGTAATGTTTCTTTCACGCGATTTGAACACACAAGTAACCCCTTAACGACATTACGAATGCGGCATTCTATTCAAGGCACCGTCATTTCGACTTCGTCCACAGTCGGTTCAGACCTACCTTTGTATGTACAATCTTTGTCATGTAGTTATTTTTCTTCCTTGTTTGGGTCACCGAGACATTAATTTTTCCCGTGAGCTCCATGAAAGGGCCGCATGTGTGCGTTGAACGAGTGTCAAATGTTGTCAAAGCTATCTCAACTCTTTATGTATTTATTTGTTCACGGATTTATCAAATTTGCTTCTACCGGCAAGTTAGGTAATTATTCAGAACGAGGAGTGTTGTATTGTCATTAAATTGAACAGTTACAAAAAGAGCGTTCGGAAGTATTCTCCTAGATACAAATTGCAATTGGTTGCGCTGTTGACAGTAAGCATGATCAATGGTACGTATACCACACTAGTCAAACATAATTATGCCGGAAGCGTTTCAAAATAATAAATGTCGTGATTAAATTCTCAGCGAATATAATCTTTAACGGGTAGTGTCCGTGAGAAGTTGTTTACAGCATTCTGCAAGAAACAGTCTTCTTGTTTTGCGAAAATTGAACTTGTATTCTGTTTTCTAACACTCGCGTGTCCGCGTTCACGCCGTAAATTGATTTACCTGCGTGTTTCCAATGCGTGTGTAACCGTGTGCCGAAACACTACGATCACCCCGGGAAGCGAAGTGCAATCAAACAGGTTTGAAAATGTTAGGGCTAATTTCTTAGCCCTATAACACCCCGGGAAGCGAAGTGCAATCAAACAGGATTGAAAATTTTAGGGCTAATAAAAGCCCTATAAAAACTGTTATGCAAACCCGAAGGTTTCCATGAACATACAGACAATCGGAAACTACCACACCCTATCACAAACAGATTTCCACAAACCACGGGTGTTGACTTTAAAGGCCAACAACTCGGGTGCAGAGTCTGCTGTGAAAGGAGCGGAAGCCTCCCCTGTCACAATCGCCCCCGTTTGAAATGAACTTCGTCCCGAAGTTCCGAACCGGGAGACCACTGTCCATCCCAAGTTCGCAGAATGGGAACAGCACGAACATGTTCAGTGGTCATATTATGCCATTACCTGAACATATCATGCCGAGTCCCATCCCTGCTCGCAAGCGCCAGATGTAACCGTGTGCCGAAACACTACGATCACCTCGGGAAGCGAAGTGCAATCAAACAGGTTTGAAAATGTTAGGGCTAATTTCTTAGCCCTATAAAAACTGTTATGCAAACCCGAAGGTTTCCATGAACATACAGACAATCGGAAACTACCACACCCTATCACAAACAGATTTCCACAAACCACGGGTGTTGACTTTAAAGGCCAACAACTCGGGTGCAGAGTCTGCTGTGAAAGGAGCGGCAGCCTCCCCTGTCACACGTGCATAGAAATGTATACACATATATATGAGAAAATGCACGAAACTTCGGTGCACTAGATTTTCTTTCACAAAACGATTCATTTGTAATGCCTTGAGTCACGATGAAGGGTGCTGAACAACATGAACCCACTCCCCCCCTCCCCCTCCCCCCCCAGCCATAACAAATATTAAAAAAATAACAGACATGCACAGAGGGACACGCAGATGCATGCAGAAACACACACACACACACACACACACACAATCTCACACACACACACACACACACACACACACACACACACACACACACCCCCCCCCCACACAATCACACACACACAGACTCCCCCCCCCACCCCCACACACACACACATTCAGTTTTCTCACTGTGGCAATGTCCAGCTTGTGAACAGGCCAAGCACCCCTGTTAATGGGGACTAAACTCGAAAGGCACGTCTTTTTTGTCTTTTTTTTTTTTTTTTTAATATATATGCGAATGGATCAGACCTCTCACCGTGTACAAATCAGTCGTTTTTCACACGCGGACGGTTTTCAGCTCGTACTGGCAGAGTATTACACAGTTTTGTCCAATGTAATAGACACTGCGGGGGACGGGATTCGGGAATATGCTAAAATGCTAAAAGCGCGTAACTCGAAAGTGTGTAGTGCGATTTACATCAGGAAGAAGATTAAATATGTTTTACAGAGTGCTGCAGTACCCCGTGCTGGTTTTCATGAACAAGAGAATGCGAAAAAGTGCATGGTTCACAGCTGGGGAGACGTGTAAAAGAATGTCAAAAGGTGCATAGTTCACAGCTGGGGAGACGGGTAAAAGAATGTCAAAAGGTGCGTATTTCACAGCTGGGGAGACGGGTAAAAGAATGTCAAAAGGTGCATGGTTCACAGCTGGGGAGACGGGTAAAAGAATGTCAAAAGGTGCATAGTTCACAGCTGGGGAGACGGGTAAAAGAATGTCAAAAGGTGCATGGTTCACAGCTGGGGAGACGGGTAAAAGAATGTCAAAAGGTGCATGGTTCACAGCTGGGGAGACGTGTAAAAGAATGTCAAAAGGTGCATAGTTCACAGCTGGGGAGACGTGTAAAAGAATGTCAAAAGGTGCATAGTTCACAGCTGGGGAGACGTGTAAAAGAATGTCAAAAGGTGCATAGTTCACAGCTGGGGAGACGGGTAAAAGAATGTCAAAAGGTGCATGGTTCACAGCTGGGGAGACGTGTAAAAGAATGTCAAAAGGTGCATAGTTCACAGCTGGGGAGACGTGTAAAAGAATGTCAAAAGGTGCATAGTTCACAGCTGGGGAGACGGGTAAAAGAATGTCAAAAGGTGCATAGTTCACAGCTGGGGAGACGTGTAAAAGAATGTCAAAAGGTGCACAGTTCACAGCTGGGGAGACGGGTAAAAGAATGTCAAAAGGTGCATAGTTCACAGCTGGAGAGACGTGTAAAAGAATGTCAAAAGGTGCATAGTTCACAACTGGGGAGACGTGTAAAATAATGTCAAAAGGTGCATGGTTCACAGCTGGGGAGACGGGTAAAAGAATGTCTAAAGGTGCATGGTTCACAGCTGGGGAGACGTGTAAAAGAATGTCAAAAGGTGCATAGTTCACAGCTGGGGAGACGTGTAAAAGAATGTCAAAAGGTGCATAGTTCACAGCTGGGGAGACGGGTAAAGGAATGTCTAAAGGTGCATGGTTCACAGCTGGGGAGACGTGTAAAAGAATGTCTAAAGGTGCATAGTTCACAGCTGGGGAGACGTGTAAAAGAATGTCAAAAGGTGCATGGTTCACAGCTGGGGAGACGGGTAAAAGAATGTCAAAAGGTGCATAGTTCACAGCTGGGGAGACGGGTAAAAGAATGTCAAAAGGTGCATGGTTCACAGCTGGAGAGACGTGTAAAAGAATGTCTAAAGGTGCATAGTTCACAGCTGGGGAGACGTGTAAAAGAATGTCAAAAGGTGCATGGTTCACAGCTGGGGAGACGTGTAAAAGAATGTCAAAAGGTGCATGGTTCACAGCTGGGGAGACGTGTAAGGCTGCCGTTGAGCATTCCGTATGACGTATGTACCAGACACCTGTCTTGACGATAAGTAATGTTTAACGCCCTCACGGTAAAACCATTAGGGGCATGCTGCCGGGTTTGAATCACTTGTCTTGGTTCAGGCTGGTTTAAGGGCTCTTTTGAAGATAACGATTTTTTTTTAAAGCAAAGCGTATAAGATATAATGTGGTTACGGTCACCCGACCTAACATTTCTTTTCTTACTTACCCTATTATTTGTACAGAAAAAAATATCACGCACGCACGCACGCACGCACACACGCGCACACACACACACACACACACACACACACACACACACACACACACACACACACACACACACACACACACACACACACACACAGACACTGCGTAGAAAGACAGAACAGGCGACGCACTGCGTTCTGAACAATAACAGAAAAGAATTTACCTACCTAACTCCCCTGTTTTCTCGACATGTTATCTTACACATACTTTTGTGGACCTAACTTTATGGAACATGTCATTATAGACAAAACGCAACATCCCCAAGTACGGCGATATAATGGTGGACAGTGGACAGAAATAGAATTAGATAATTATGGGAAAAAGAAAAGGACGTTGTGGAACTTTGAGATTGCAGTTTTATTATGTCTTTTGAAAAACGAGGATATTATTAAGTCGAAAAGAGCACTGAGCACCGACGATAGATACACAACCCCTCCCACCTGGCACCACCAATGCCACTTTCCTTTGACAACGCCAGAAAAATAACTCCCCCAAAAACAAGAAATTCCTCCGATAGGAAAAACACCCCCGTCAAAAGGAAATAACCATTCTCACTGCCACCAACGGGGGTGTGCCTCTATAAGTCCTTGTATAATTTTAATCCACCAATAACTCCCTAACCGTGTGTTCGACTGGTCCCAATTTTTGTAAGGACCGTCTCAGGAATGTATAGAACCTGTTCACCAAGTTTGGTGACGATCGGTCCGTTCATTCTTGAGATCTACTTGCGAACACAAACACCCAAACAAACACCCAAACAAATACATCGAGCGAAACCTATACACACCCCTATACCGGGGGTGTAATAACAAGCTACTCGCCATATTTGAGCTCAAGTGACCCCAGAGTACCAGAGATACAGTCCCCATTCTTCAACTGGACAAACAAACAACCACAGAGAGCGAAACCTAAGTAGCCGGGCTATAAATAGCCGGTGGCTACAAAAATGAATTAAAACCCACACAAAAAATCACCAATTAATTGTGAAGTTGGCGACGTCTATCGTAAGCGGTACCACCAATACGAACTCACCGGTGCACAACTAATCACACCCGGACTCATCTAAATCACAATTGTGTTCGAGATATTCGGTGCACCAGACAAAAAAAGCACCCACCTTTTCTTTGCTTTTCAATCGTATTGCACTTCTTAGTGTTATTGGCGCTTAAAATGTGTTGAATCGTGTTTGATATTGCATCAAATGAAAGCGTACTTGTCATTTCATGAACGTGGTGGTCATAAATGAATGTCATTATGCCGTTGTTAACATTCCATCACCTGCCGTAGGGACGTTGTGGTTGTAGTGAGAATGATTCAACCATTAACTAGATTGCACTGTCTAGACACACGCTTTGTGATATTGCTGATTTAATTTAACGTGTAGCTTTGTTGTGGGAACATTGCGGTCGCAGCAAAAACACATTAACGGGCTTTAAAGAGATACTATTGACCTGACCGTTTGGGGGGGGGGGGGGGCGTTCAGGAGAATGTGACAAATCTGAAGAGTCTGGGAAATCCGTTGTACCTTAATCCGCACGCACACGGCAAATTTTGTTCGAAATCGCATCACAAATATGGTAATTATGCTAATTTAATCAAACGAACGAGCGAGAAGGCTAATTAGATCAGAGCAAGTGATCGCAATTCAGGGCGCTGCTTCTCTCCGGTATTGGAAAAAAAACAGTAGACGAGAAGCGCCGCCTGGCGGTAACATGGCTAGTGCCATCTATGACGTTGCAGCCTAGTAACTGCATTACATACACATACACATACGTAGAGGTTACATGCCGAGTCTCTGTGATTATTAAAAATAATGGTCGAAGTTAGCGGATCATGAAAAATGCGAGCTTCAGCGAGCTTTTTCATGACCGTGAACTGAGACCATTATTTTTAATAATCACTGAGACGAGGTATGTAACCTCTTTATTCCTCCTTTCTTAAGTTATTCAAAGAAAAGAAGAGTTTTTGTGCGAAAGTTTGATCGAATCCAATTCACTCAACCAGTCTACCTGCGCAGGCGATTGAATAATGCGCGGTTGTATAGTTGGTTTAAAACACAATTTTATTCAAAATACATGACATGTAACAATTGACAAAAATGCAGCTAGGACACGAACTCAAGCAGATGCTTATTTGACGTGACCATAACAATGCTAAGTTACACACATTTTCATGATGGTGGACAACACAATTATTAACCAGAAGAGCAAAATGTAGGAATGGGGTATGGGGAACTTAATCAAAACAGGAGGATTTACAAAGAAAAAAAATAATCAAATAGAAAAAGAAAAGAAAAAAATAAAGAAAAAAAAAATAAGGTGAGACAATGAAGCGCGTGGGACGAGAACATCGATGCTGAGACATGCAATTAATAAGTTCAGATAATTTTCATGGAGAGGGCAGCATAGTTCGTTACGAATGTATGGAAGAAAACAACCACACACACACACACAAAAGAGAACAGCAAAACAAAAACAAAAACTCAATGATAATTATTACTTATGTTAAATATGTAATTGATGCAACAACACTGAGAGGCGGGTTTACGTTCTCCTGCACACAAACATACACAATATCAGTCCGTGGGCTAATCCTTCAAGTTAGTCGACCAGATTCAGCAATAAAGGATTGGACCGACTCGAAAATCAATGTATTTATGCGAAATGAATGTTGCTCGCTGCCTCTTAATAATGTTTCCACGTGTCTAAAATTGGCAGGCAGTGAGTTATAAGTCTAGTTCAGGTAAAAACAATCAATTCTGTTAACACTTCTTGTCAGTTTCCCTGTTTTGGACTAAAATCAAGTACACAATTATGTTGTTATTCTGCTGTGGCGGTAAAGGCAGATAGTGTGTGTTCTGTTCATGTTTTGGTATTGTTTAGGAAATGTTCTTTCTTCGAATGGGACAAGCAGACGAACTTTTGCGCCCATGTTCCAACGTTAAAAACTGCATGAAGTTCAGTTTTCTGGGGGAAAATAGTGTATGAAACCGCTGTATATTCTTTAAATTGATGAGATGTGTGCATTTGGTTGCGTGTGATTTGTTTATAAAATGAAATATTGTCGAAAACTAACCGTCGGATTGCAGTCGTTTGTCCAAGCAACTCAGTTCAGAAAATTTGGAAGGAGAACTACTCTTGTCGCTAGACAGAGTACGAGAGTTATTTGCCTTGGGAGTTTGCTTGCACTCATGAATAAGAGATCTAAAGCGAGTTTCTCTGCACTGATCGTTAGATTTGGATTTAGAAAACAACCGAACTCATGGATTTTATATGGAGATTAATGTGTTCAAGCCTGTAGTTGCCAGTTTAAATGCAGTATGGTTGTATTTATCGTTATTGTATTGTTTGGTCTAGAGATGTATATTTCGTACTTTAGAGCGTTCGAAACTTTTCAATCGCTGTAGTTCCCTCAAAGTCTAGCTCATGAACCCGTGAGCTATCGAGGATTCAGGCCCGTTGTTGGGTAAGTGATTTTGGTTGTTGGGTAAGTTACCGAAAAATAACTAGCCCTACACGTTTACAGAGAGAAAGAAGCAGAGGGGGGAATAAAAAGAAGTAACTGAATGAAATAACCCAACCCAACCCTAAAAAAAAGAGTGCTATTAATTTCCTTGCCTATGTTTAAAACACTCGCTTTGCAAAGCGAAGGCAGTCCTGCGCGGTAGCATTATATGTAACGCGGAATCTTATGGTATAACTTAGGAGGCGATCTGATGGCCTTTTTCTTAGGTAAATGTAATATCCCTTTAAGTGAAGCGGGGGATACACCCGGGACACTGCAAATATGCATTTTGGGTGTCAAAATTGCCACCCTCTTAAAATGCTTGATCCTCCATTGCTTGACACCGCACAAAGTCAGATTCTCCATGCTTTTGTCGTTGTTGTTGTTGTTCCTGTCGCTGTCGTCCTAAGTTGTGTCGTTGTTGTAGATGTCATTTTTCCTGTCATGAAAGTACTTAATGCGGGATACGACCCCCCTCCCCCCCCCCCCCACCTCCATAACGAAAAGTTACAAAGTGTAAGAGTCAAAACGTCAAATAGCCACCACCACCACCACCAACAACAACAACAACAACAACAACAACAACAACAACTAGGCGGCGACATTTCATGAAACACTGTGTAAGTAAAACGAATGAAGCGTTCTGCCTGGGTGGGGTGGTCCATACTTGATGCAGATGACAAGAGACCCACAACGACAGCCCTGACAGCGGACGTCCAACGAAGGCAGTAATTTGGGTATACCTAGCGCGCCTCTGCCTGGGTGGGGTGGTCCAGAAGAGAAACGGCGGAAGACAGGTGAAAAGTGTCTTCCCCCACCCCCTCCCTTATACCCCTAACCCCGACCAACCATGTCCCAGTGCCCCAAAGACCCAACAACCCTTTGAGCAATGACCATCAATAGCACTGACACCCAATGACCCAGCCGGGTCTCTAAACCAACGCCATGACTACTTGACAGCAACCTCCAGCTCTAGTGCCTTGGTGGCGAGGAGCTCGAGCACGACAGCCAAACCTCCTTCGCGACGGCCCCTTTTATTTATACATCTATTTTTCTCTCTTTTTTCTCGCCAAATCATCTTAAGTTTGGGTAACACCCGGGACCATGACC
>NC_090258.1:4339080-4341580 GCF_037325665.1 Littorina saxatilis | reverse complement strand
GATAATACACATCGTGTTTTGCTGTTCGCCAGTAAACTTCACGCGCAAGACGTCAGGGTCCGGAACAGCAATAGGCTATTAACAGCTATTGTGTTTTCGAGTCGCATTATACTTGTTCGAGTCTAAATATTGGACCCTATTGCTACGCTGAAAACACAATAGCGATTATATAGCTATTCTGACCTTGATTTGTTGTTCCAAACTTACAAAATTACAGTTTTTGCGTCGATGCGTTGGTCTCAGGTTTTGATAGCAGACGCCGTTTCTTATGCGCATTAGTTTTGCGCAGGCGCCACACTGACTTTGGAAAAAAAACTCGATTTGACAACACAGCTGTTAAACAGCTTTTTATAAGTTCATTCGTATGCAACGAAAAAGAAGTTTGAGTTTTTTTAAATTTTGAACAAGACTACTAATGAAGAAGACCAAAACACAACATCAACGGAAAACTAGAAACAACTGAAGAACTAGGATGCAACAAGGGGAGGAGAAGAGAACAGCTAATCCGTACAACGCGAGCAGACGGCAGCGAAGTTTTCATTTTGGGTGAATGGCATTTATACTTGTCTCGTCATGAAGCGAATGTTTCAACCTCAATTATAAACGACTACATCAATGTTAGTGCCATGGGTCGATCATCAATACTTCAGAGGGGAAGTGGGGTATTCAGTGTGAAGTTACGAGGTAAGAAAAACCGAATGCGAAAGTTTGTCTCGGTCGGCAACTGAGCTCACACAGGCACACAAAAACGACTGTTCCGTTTTACCCCCCTGTGTGAACTGCATCTTTTGACTTTGGGCATTTTGTGGTGTTTAGGGACAGAAAATAATTGGTTTAGTCCTGTTTCATCGGGAAGTTAGCAGAAAAGGGTATGCTATCGACATTTGTAAAGCTGAAAAACATTCCCGAGTAGAATTTCAAGTTGTCAGTGTATGCTGTTGTCGATTAAAACATCGTGTAGTACAGATGGGTAAACCGGAACCATGCGTCTTTGTTATTGCCGATATGCTTTTGGATATCGGCAAAAAATGACCAACTTCCGTAGCGTTATGCTTTGATGATCGGAATACGGATGTGTGAGACCATCCAATCACAGCCCCCGAATTCCCCCACGTGTCTATCCTTATATATAGCATGCATCCGGGACCAAACCGGAAGCGGTATTGTACTCGGACAATTAACGACAACCAGAAACAACATTCTCAACTATGGGCGAGGTTCAAGTGGGTTGTCCTAACTTCAAAACAGCTGATGCAAAGTTCCAAAGTGTTCACGTTGATTGAACCATGAGTTTGGTGTACATAAAGAAATCTCATTATTATCGGAAGACAATAATTTAATCTTAGAAAATCAATCCATTCTGTAAACCTTGTTTTATATCCGAGAGACTACACGAAAAACTGTTAACATGGATACGTCACTTTAATTTTTAAGTTATTTTAAATAATGAGATGTTAGGTACTGTACGGTGAGTTTAGGAAACAAGATTTGAAACGATAGAAAATAACTATTCCGATCTACCGCGGCATGTTCGCTCCATAACTCTCTGAACGCACAATGTCTTCAGATGAGTCTTTGCTCTCACACTGCCCCCGGCCCGCCCCCCCCCCCCCCCCCCCGCCTTTCCCCCTATCACCGCCTTCCCACCCCACTCCTTCCCTTTACGAACAAAGGCACGTTATTTCTAAAACTCTTCAAACTCAAAAAGACGTCCGGCATGACTACATGAGTGCCTTATTCTGCAATATTGTTCAAGTGTTTTGAACCAAAGAATGATTCACCTTTGTCGGAGGACAATGCCCCTTTAAATCAGGGTCGACAATTCAATATGTATCCGGGACCAGATTTAAAGCCACCGAGCGAGTGAAATAAAAAGTAGAAAGCGCTTGTAAGGAGAAGATGTGATGATTTCAGATTGTTTTTTTCATGATGTTCTCTTCGACGAGTTTGTGGGTGTCCTGAGTGTTGACAGCGTTTAGTTATATCTGCCGTGTGCTGACAAAACCGAGTAAGTCCACTGAAGCTAGTTCTGAGATAAACGACTTTTTCTGTTTTATTACATTTCTCAAAAGTGACGATTAGCTTGATCAACCTACAGAGATGATAAGATAAATAGCATTAATGTACGTTTACAACCCGAGTTTGATAATGATCTGATGGATGGTTTTTGTTTTGTTGGGCATTTTGTGGACTTACTTGGTTTTGTCACTTTTTTCCATTATATCAGATCTAAAAAATTTGACAGATCTAAGCAAGTGGACTTACTTGGTTTTGTCAAAACATTTGGAAGAAAAAGTAATGCTTTTTTTGAGGATGAAAGTCGCTTGTTCATTTCAATGCGTTATTCTCTCAGGTGCCAGGAGAAACGTTCCGTATAACTCTCGCTTACTCTATTACACATGTCGTGTGCACATTAGAGCGCTTACTTCCCTTTGCTTATTTGATCTCTAAACAGCGCTCTGACTCATTTCGGTACGATTCTCACAGATACTTTCGAAGC
>NC_090258.1:4326580-4334080 GCF_037325665.1 Littorina saxatilis | reverse complement strand
TGGTTACCAGAAGAAATGGGCTGCGCTTTGTCGGCAGTGAAAAACGGAGATATGGGTTTCCGCTGCGCATCAAGAGCATATGGTGTTTCTGTCACAACTCTTAAAAGTCATATAGAAGGAAAAGAACAAGTTTGCAAAAGAAGAAGTAAAGTTCGCAGGAAGACCTTCTACATTTAACACCAGAGATAGAACAAGAACTATTCAATAGCATTCTTGAAGCTGAAATAAATTTACCAACGTCACCCCCATCGTTGTTTTGTACACTGGACATGGAGATTCTGGTCATAATGATTGCTTGGTTTCAGCAGCAAATGTAAGCCTACCTGCTGCTGATGTCCTGCAACGCACACCCACAAACTCGTCGAAGAGAACATCATGAAAAAAACAATCTGAAATCATCACATCTTCTCCTTACAAGCAAAAGCTGGAGATTTCACTTGCAAAAAGGCGTGCAAGTCAACAGAAAAGAGGAAAGAATGAAGCTACAAAATCTTCAGCTCAGAGAAACAAGAGGGGAATATCTTCTGATCAGAGGGAAAAAAGGAGAACATTCTCGACGATGCGTTCTATCCTAGAGGAAAGCACTTGGTACTGCTTCATGTGTGGCATCAACTCCCCTGAGAACATGATACAGTGCCAGAAGTGCACACAGTGGGCACGCGAGGACTGCGCTGACAGCAGCGGACAAAAGGACTTCGAAATCTGTACTTATACCAATTATTGTGTGTCTGCAAAATCAGTTCTTAAATCTGTTCTTAGTTATTTGCTTTGAGACTTTATGCGTAATGATTTTTACATTTAGTCAATTGGGCAGGTAGCACTTTTATATCTATTTGTCAACAGAAGAGGGGTACAAATGAAGCTGCGAAATTTCGTGGTACTGCTTCATGTGTGGCACCAACTCCCCTGAGGATATGTTATAGTGCCAGAAGTGCACACAGTAATCACACGATGACTGCGCTGACAGTAGAAGACAAAGGACATCGGTTCTTTGCCTATTTTTTCCTCTTTTTTTTAAGGTTTTGTTTCTCAGTCCTTTTAAGACCTTATAGCCCTTATTTATCTTTTTGTTTTACACTTAAGGCTTAAATTGTTATCCGATTTGTTATTTCCTTGGTAAAAATCAAAATATGATGTTGAAAAAAGACATTTAAATAAAATGGCTTAATCAAAATGTTATGACGTATTTATTTATCTTGTGTGTGTGGCAATGTGTGCTTGTTTGTGTGTGAATGAGAGTGTGTGGGTTTATATGTGTGTGTGAGAGACACAGACAGAGATAGAAAGAGAGTCAGGGCGTGTTTGTATGTGTTCTGAGTTTGACAACACAGTGTTCCACTTTACACACCCATGCGTCCAACCTGGAACAAATGCAGACATTTTTATTATGATCAGTCTGATGAGTTGCGTGACTTTTATTTTATTTTATGTGGTTGGTTTGTTTACTGATAGAGTCTAGTATGTGACAATATAAAGAACGCTTTGCAATATCCATTTTGTTGTCTGGTACGGCTGTTTCTCCTTAACTGTTCCAGGTTCAGCGACTTTCCCCTACTATAGTTAAACTTATCTTCTATTTCTTCTTGTTTGTTACCCCTCAATGGGCGAGGGCCGGACATTGCTTATTCTGTCACCCTCGTAAAATAAATTTCAATTCAATTCAATTCAATTCAATTCAATTCTCTCTCTCTCTCTCTCTCTCTCTCTCTCTCTCTCTCTCTCTCTCTCTCTCTCTCTCTCTCTCTCTCTCTCTCTCTCTCTCTCTCTCTCTCTCTCTCTCTCTCTGTCCCCATCATATCAAAACCAGCAGAAGAGACTATCTTCATAAGAAGGTGACTAAAACAGCATTGAATTTACACTGAAACAAATTGAGACACACGTACGATTACAGTGGCTGTATTATTTTCACGAGTTTATACACAAGTTATTGTTGTAAGAACAAGGAGAATAACAAGGCGATGCCGGTGAGAAGGAAGTGAAAGAAGACTGCGAGGGGAGACAGGGGGATTTTGTTTGTTTGTTTGTTTATTTGTTGCTTAACGTCCAGCCGACTACGCAGAGCCATATCAGGACGAGGAAGGGGGGGATGAAGGGGGCCACTTGTCAAGCGATTCCTGTTTACAAATGCACTAACCCATTACTTGTGTCCCAGCAGGCTTTAGTAAAACTAAATTAATACCTACTGGAAGATTACCAGTTTCCAGTATGTTAAAATAGGCTTAACCTATCTACTGCTGGACTTACATCAGAACACTAACAGATTAAACTACACATGAATCGCGAGACAAGCGGCAAGAGAAGAGATTTTTGGAAAAAATACAGGTGAATGAGCAAGAAGGCAGAAAAAAAAAAGAATTCATGAAGAAAAAGAGAGCATGACAGGAAAGAGGAACCAAAAATCTACCTAACAGCAAACTAGAAAGCTCCTGCGGTTCCAAAAACAGGAGGGGCTTTTAATTTCATAACCGCAGTGCCCCACTGCGGGAGACAGGGGGATACCGACTGACTGACTCATCTTCAGTACATAAGGATAGAGGTTTTAGGCACAGCCTAGTCTTACAACCTGTTCTTAAAGAGGGATATAGAGAGAGAGGAGGAGGGGGAGATAGAGTAAGAGAGAGGAGAGGGTAAGAGAGAATAAAATTGAATTTAACTTTATTTTACAAGGATGAAGATTTAAGGCTCGGCCTTTTCTAACAATCTGTCCTTGGGACGCATAGAGAGGGAGATTGAGATGGAGATGGCGGGGATGTAGCTCAGTCGGTAACGCGCTGGATTTGTATCCAGTTGGCCGCTGTCAGCGTGAGTTCGTCCCAACGTTCGGCGAGAGATTTATGTCTCAGAGTCAACTTTGTGTGCAGACTCTCCTCGGTGTCCGAACACCCCCGTGTGTACACGCAAGCACAAGACCAAGTGCGCACGAAAAAGATCCTGTAATCCATCTCAGAGTTCGGTGGGTTATAGAAACACGAAAATACCCAGCATGCTTCCTCCGAAAACGGCGTATGGCTGCCTAAATGGCGGGGTAAAAAAACGGTCATACACGTGAAATTCCACTCGTGCAAAAAACACGAGTGTACGTGGGAGTTTCAGCCCACGAACGCAGAAGAAGAAGAAGAAGAGATGGAGATAGCGAGTAAGAGAGAGAGAGAGAGAGAGAGACAGAGAGAGAGACAGAGACAGAGAGAGAGAGAGAGAGAGAGAGAGACAGAGAGAGACAGAGACAGAGAGAGACAGAGACAGAGAGAAAAGAGAGAGGGAGAGAGATTAAGAGAAAACAGTAAGAGAAATAGAGTACGGGATGGAGAAAAAGAGAGAAACAGAAATACAGACAGTTTGCTAAGCGTCTGTCGAGTGTGAAAATAGTTGTGTTTTTGTCTTCTCATTTGCCTTTACTTTCCATCCGCAGATGGGGTTTTGGGGGGAATACCCTGCTCGGGTACTCAGTCCAGCCCATTGGCCCCTGGTGTTTTGCAAAGGAAATGGAATAAATAAAATGCATCAAGGTTTCTGAGAAAATGCTCCAAACTGTTGGGTGTCTGATCCCTCCCCATTGTTGTCGTGGGGAGGGGGGAGGGGGGGAGGGGGGAGGGGGGAGGGGGGGTGCTGACTCTGCTGGCGTAATCTTGACGAACTTGTGAGATATTGTGCAAATAACGAAAAGTCTATAACGGTGCATGTGCGTGTGTTTGTTCGTCAGTGTGAGTGTGTGTTTTATTGTGTTTGTTGAAACAACTTCTTTTCTTATATGTTAGTGAAAGGAAACCCGAGGCAAGATGATTTAGGTTCTACTGTGAAATAATACTTTAGATGCATAGATATCAGGGATCAGGTTGACCTAGAAAGGAATCAAAAAAGTATAAAATTCAAGATGACTGCCGGGAAAAAAATGCAAGAATGATGCCGAGTCATGTTACGGGTGGTTGATTTTGACGGTTGGTTTTTGTTCGTTTGGTTATTTCCTGAGAATCGTATATGGAGACCTGCACGTCCACTTAACTTATAATCATGATGAAGCATAACGATTTTGAGCGAATTTGAATAATGCACTTTAAGATTCCTTTAAAGAGGTATACGTAGTGTTTCACAAACAAACAAGCTTGATTGTATACAAGTGTCGAAACATTTCAGCACAGACACACACGCACGCACTAATCAGTACTCACACCAAAACACACACACACACACACACACATACACACACACACACACACACACACACGCACACACACACACATGCACACACACACACATACACACACACACACACACACACACACACAACAACACACACATACACACACACACACACACACACACACACACACACACACACACACACATTTCAAAGATATGTCTTCCTTACCATGCAAAGCAAGGTGTAAACCATGCCGGATCTGTCGGGGCTTTTTACGTGAACTATAGGCATCCTCCCAATTAAACACTTAAATGGTTGACATGACACCTATCTCAATTTGCACAACTAATTTAGCAATAAAATAAAAATGTAAAAAAGGGCCGCTTTGCAACGGAAGCGGCGAGGCTGTTGAATGTTGGTATGTATGCAAGTGGAAACATTCAGTTATCGTGTTTAGAAACGTGGACACATGTGTGGTGGTTTAGCGTTGACACGGTAAGGCAAGCACCTTTCTCTTTAATGGCGGATATGAGACCGGCAGTCGGACAAAACCTACCCACTCTCATTTTCTTGTGCAGCTTTTTCTTGCTACTTGAGAAAATGTTATGCGTGATTTAACTTGTTGCCGTCACCAAGTGCCCCAAAGAGCCAGGCAGATTTCATCAAAGAAATATCGGTTTGGGGGAGAAAAAAACAAAATAGTGACATCACATAGATGCTGCATGACTTTGGTCGTTTCAAAAATCGATTCGTCATTCTATTTGATGACACCACGCCAACAACACTTTCCACATGGACGCCCAAGAACCCACCCCACCCCACCCGACCCCACCCCACCCAAACCCCCACCACCCGGCCACACACTCATGCCCTCTCAGTTGAATCCGGTGCAAAGCTTTCACATTTATCAGAGGTTGTGCTTCCTTGGTCCAGGATGCGTGGCAACAAAAGGCCAACGAATGCCAATCAGGAAGATTTATTGCATGTGAAATAGTAATGTGCCAGCCTCGACGGAAATAATTACTGTTTCTGTGTGTACGCCCTTGTGAAAAGAGGCGACATGCTTTGTGCCATGCAATAAGGAAGCACTTATAGCTACTCAGACAATGCTGTGGTATTGTTGTTTGGTATTTTCCGAGTGTCTTGAATCCTGTTCGTACTAACCCCACCGAACTCACAAAGTCAACATTCTTCCTTTCCGGGTTCCAGCAACATGTTTTAGTCATGTCGGTTTAGGGGCGTGCAACTAGGTCAACGCCTTTTGAAAAAAATATTAATCACAAACACGTTGTTTACACCCAGGGAGACCCCAGTTATTCAACCGGAAAACACCATAAACAAGAAAAGATAATTGCGTGGAATGAAGTTAATTAAATCCGTTTTTGTACGATTGGATTTTGTATGATACAAGTCCAGTATTCCGGAAAACACCCTAAACCAAAAAAGATAATTGCGTGGAATAAAATAGATTAAATCCCTTTTTGTACGATTGGATTTTTTTTAATATAGGCCAATTCCAGTATTCCGTTTCAGATGCAATGTATATTCATGTCGTTAAGATATTACTATCTTTCGGCTTAAAGGTACCCTCCTTCCTGAGTTAGCCAGGGTCAGTCATCACACATCTGCCCAGGCTGTTGCGTGGCATAATAGCACTCTTCCAGTTGGACACATAGCAACAATCCACAGCTTAACATCATCTGAAACACAAAAGAACGTCAGCGCTCTGAATGCATATAATTTTATATGACATTTGCGACAAGAGTGAAAGTCATGAGGCACCAATCTCCTGGCACCTGTGAGAATAACAAGCATTGGAATCATAACTCTTTCTTACTCTTCTTGCACATGTGGTATGCATTTAGATCGCTTACTTCCCTTTGCATCTCAGATCTTAAAAGTACCTCTCCGGTTCTCGGCACCTTCTTGTGCGGAGTCGGGATTGTCTGCTTAATTTATTTCTTAACTGACACCTATGTTAATTTACCAAATGAATTAAGAAACGTGAGTCCCACTCCGCACGGGACGCAGTGGACATTCAGTATGTGTCCAAGAGAGCGCTCGCCTCTCACACTGGAGGTCGTGGGTTCGATCCCCACCCGCGGCGAACACAAATACCCGAGTTTTCCGTGCGAACACAAACACCCGATTTTTCCGTGCGAACACAAATACCCGAGTTTTCCGTGCGAACACAAATACCCGAGTTTTCCGTGTGAACACAAACACCCGAGTTTTCCGTGCGAACACAAACACCCGAGTTTTCCGTGCGAACACAAACACCCGAGTTTTCCGTGCGAACACAAATACCCGAGTTTTCCGTGCGAACACAAATACCCGAGTTTTCCGTGCGAACACAAATACCCGAGTTTTCCGTGCGAACACAAACACCCGAGTTTTCCGTGCGAACACAAACACCCGAGTTTTCCGTGCGAACACAAATACCCGAGTTTTCCGTGCGAACACAAACACCCGAGTTTTCCGTGCGAACACAAACACCCGAGTTTTCCGTGCGAACACAAACACCCGAGTTTTCTGTGCGAACACAAATACCCGATTTTTCCGTGCGAACACAAACACCCGAGTTTTCTGTGCGAACACAAATACCCGATTTTTCCGTGCGAACACAAACACCCGAGTTTTCCGTGCGAACACAAACACCCGATTTTTCCGTGCGAACACAAACACCCAATTTTTCCGTGCGAACACAAACACCCAATTTTTCCGTGCGAACACAAACACCCGATTTTTCCGTGCGAACACAAACACCCGATTTTTCTGTGCGAACACAAACACCCGATTTTTCTGTGCGAACACAAACACCCGATTTTTCCGTGCGAACACAAACACCCGATTTTTCCGTGCGAACACAAACACCCAATTTTTCCGTGCGAACACAAACACCCAATTTTTCCGTGCGAACACAAACACCCGATTTTTCCGTGCGAACACAAATACCTAATTTTTTCCGTTCGCTCTCCAGTCCAGCTCTCATGCATTTCGCAAGAACAGACTCCTAAACTCTCATCAGTCCACCCGGCTGAAAATGGGTACCTGACCCTATTTAGGGCCGGTTAAAACACAGGCAGGAGGTCAAAGAGTCTCAAAGAGTCTAAGAGAGTGGAACTTATGAGAGAGAGAGAGAGAGAGAGAGAGAGAGAGAGAGAGAGAGAGAGAGAGAGAGAGAGAGAGAGGGGGGGGATGAGAGAGAGAAAGACAGACAGAGAGAGAGAGAGGCAGAGAGAGAGAGAGAGAGAGAGAGAGAGAGAGAGAGAGAGAGAGAGAGAGAGAGAGAGAGAGAGAGAGAGAGAGAGAGAGAGAGAGACAGACAGAGAGAGAGAGGCAGAGAGAGAGACTCAAAACAG
>NC_090258.1:4229080-4316580 GCF_037325665.1 Littorina saxatilis | reverse complement strand
TCTTCAACCCAATCCCTGTATTCACCTCGTCTGTTAATTAAGTGCTTTCTTAAGTTATCCCCAAATTGGCTTCTCAAAGACTTGGCGAAGTTTTTTAACCGAAAATTGAGTGTCAAAGCTTCGTGCAGCGGGCTTTGTTAAGGCGGCCCTTAGTTGAGCTCGAAGTCGACTTGGCGAAGTCTTTTAACCGAAAATTGAGTGTCAAAGCTTCGTGCTGTGGGCTTTGTTAAGGCGGCCCTTAGTTGAGCTCGAAGTCGACTTGGCGATGTTTTTTAACCGAAAATTGAGTGTCAAAGCTTCGCAGTGCAGCGGGCTTTGTTAAGGCGGCCCTTAGGTGAGCTCGAAGTCGACGTGGCGAAGTCTTTTAACCGAAAATTGAGTGTCAAAGCTTCGCAGTGCAGCGGGCTTTGTTAAGGCGGCCCTTAGGTGAGCTCGAAGTCGACTTGGCGAAGTCTTTTAACCGAAAATTGAGTGTCAAAGCTTCGTGCAGCGGGCTTTGTTAAGGCGGCCCTTAGTTGAGCTCGAAGTCGACTTCGCGAAGACTACGCGAAGTCTTTTTACCGAAAACTTTGTGCTGAAGCTCCGTGCGGATAGCTTGGCGAAGTATCCTTCGCGTAGTCGATTTGGCCCAATCAAGGACAGGCTTTAAGCAGACTGCACCAAGTTATTGACAGGCTTTAATACTTCTTCTGTATACTTTCAATCCTTATCAAATCAAAACCCATACATCCTTTCTGTACACAGGTCGTCCCCTGGCTCGCAACATCACGTCGTCCTACCTGGACGAGACGTACATGCCGTCAGGACGAGGTCGGCCCAACCCGCGTCAGATCAGCAACGAGCTGTTCAAGGACCCCTCGGCACTGTCTCGGCCCAGCATCCAGAACAAGACGGCTTTCTTCGCTTTCTTTGGTAAGATTTCTTATTAGACAGCTGCGTCGGACCTCGTCAGTATGAGGCTTGACGCATTTAGAGTGGAACGAACGAACGAACAAGTTACCAAACGCATAAAACATACACCATATGCTTTAGCGCAGAAGGACCAGAGTTTTTCCAGGCAGTTGTATATGGCAACCTTTTGTTCAACGTCTCGAAGTAATGAGAGGTCATACGGTCTGGACATTGCACTGGCCAACTTAAGTTGAGGTAGGATTGAGTAGAAACAATAGGTCGAAACAAGATTGGTCTCTCTCTCTCTTCAGCCCAAAACACATCCGCCAAGACTGCAGTCAAACATTTATGGTGGGAAAGCAGGCGGGGAAAGTAAATTAATTGACAATCCTTTGTACATACGGACCAACTAAATGTCCCATTGATTTATTTGTTCAACTTTAGTGTAAGTGTGATGTTAACGTGTGTTCTCCCTTCTTGCAGGTCAAATGGTACAACGGGAAATGACGTCTACAGACGACACAACGTGTCCCATAGAGATCATGGAAGTGCCAGTGCCCCGGATGGACACAGACTTTGACAAGGAAGGGCGGGGGGAGCGGTACATGCCATATGAACGTCGCGCCTATGACAAGAACACCGGACAGTCCCCCAACAACCCGAGGAGACAGGTACGTTTCACCGTTTCACAAAAGTTTGTGTGATATTCTCTCATTACAATACATGATCATTTCTCCGCCATAGTTCACTGAAGAGCAATCCGCTTATGGGCTTTTGAATTATATGTGCCCTTTATTTTGTGATTAGAGCCAAGAACAGACTTGACGATAAGTGTTCAGCTTGAACCGTTACAGTGTCTTCAGTTTCCAGAGGTCACGGTACACAACCTTTTGTTATGTCATCAGCAGGACCAACTTGTTCTAGTTTCAAAGATGAAAACCTCGCTATATATGTTTGCACTAATCACTTTGATACCTCTGTAAGTTTGAAAAACTGTTTTTTTGAAGTCATTAGTATCTTACCCTACCATTTACAGCTGAACAAGGCGTCCAGCTACATAGACGGCAGCTTTGTGTACGGCAACTCAGCGGTCCGGACGTCGTACCTACAACAACCAGGGTCCGGCAAGCTGGCCTGCTTTGACCACCACCAGAAGACCCCGGTCCTCAACGACGTCCGACTGCCATACCACGCCTACCCCACACACGACGGAAAGATTCTCAACCCGGAGAAACTCTGGCGTAAGTCGTGTTGCTCTGACAGTCTGGCTGTGTTTGTATGTCTGGCTGGTTGTCTGTCTGTCTTTATGTCTGTCTCTGTCTCTGTCTCTGTCTGTCTCTCTCTCTCTCTCTCTCTCTCTCTCTCTCTCTCTCTCTCTCTCTCTCTCTCTCTCTCTTTTTCTCTTTTTCTTTTTTTGTCTTTCCACTCCTTCTTTCTCCCGGCCGACTGCCCTCTCAGGATCAGTTGTTTGTGGTTGTTAAGATGATAGCACTTTACTTATTATTGTATTTCAGGTGTCGGTGACACTCACGCCTTCGAGAACCCGTGGTTGTTGTCGCTCAACTTGATGTTCTTCCGTTACCACAACGATGTGGCCGAAAGGGCGCACGCCGCACACTCAGACTGGTCGGCTGACGACGTCTTTCAGTACTCACGGCGCTGGGTCATTGCTACCATGCAGGTTGGTGAAGGGTCTGGCTGGCTGGCCGCCTGGCTACCTGTGTGCATCTGTCTTTCTGTTTGTCTGACTGTTTAATTTCTTTGTCTTTCTCTGCAGGTTGGTACTGGCTCTCAGGTTTGGGTCTGGGGGGAGGTGGGTCCTGGGTTTCAGAAGCCCCCCCCCCCCCCCTTTACCCGGCAAATAACCTTTTTTTCCAGGAGAGACCCGCAATACCCCTCGCTAAATTTCAACAGAGGCTGGTGTGCCTTACCCATGAATCTATGGGTGTCTGTCAATCTTACCCTACCAGGTCTGTTTAATTCTGTGTCTTACTGTCTGATTATGTTCACGTCTTTTTCTCTGTGTGTCTCTGTTGATCTTTCTGTTGGTCTGTTTCACTCTTTGTGTTTCTGTCTGATTATGTTCGTCTTTTTCTCTGTGTGTCTCTGTCGATCTTTCTGTTGGTCTGTTTCACTCTTTGTGTTTCTGTCTGATTATGTTTACATCTTTTTCTTTGTGGGTCTCTGTCGATCTTTCCGATTGCTTTTGTTACTGCCTTCCTGTCAAATATTTTGTGTCTTTTTCTAAGTGTGTGTTATCTATACGTATATGTCAGTCTTTTTTACTGCCTTTGTCCGTCTGTTTATCTGCTCTCAAAAAGTTCAAGCCTGGTAATGTTGTCTGTAAATGTATTTTGTAATATAAGCGTTCGCTTGAGTTCGTGTCCCTATTGTTTCTCGTTTTATTATTGTATCGTGTTTAATTGAATAAAAACTTGTTTTAACCAGATGCATTTTGTGTTTGACGATCGGTTTGTGCGACTGTGCTTCACAGTGTCGGTTTGTGCGACTGTGCTTCACAGTGTCGGTTTGTGCGACTGTGCTTCACAGTGTCGGTTTGTGCGACTGTGCTTCACAGTGTCGGTTTGTGCGACTGTGCTTCACAGTGTCGGTTTCTGTGTTTGTGTTTTCCTGCAGACGCTTTGTAACGTTCTTTTGTCAACCTTTCTCCAGAAAATCATCATGTACGACTGGCTGCCTCTTCTGGTCAACATGGATGTCAACGAGCTCAAACCCTACACTGGTAAGTTGGCCAGGCCAAATACTCGTAGCTCCTGCTTTCACGGGACTAAGTTTTTTGGTGTGCATTCTCAGCCTCTACATTGAAGGTACTTAACACTTTCTACCCCACCGATGTTGACCAAGTTTTATTTAGCCTAGACCAGCTGTGCTGCAGCAGGTCACTCAGAATTGTAGTAACTATGTTGTAAATGTGTATCAACATGCTGGAATGCAGGCGTTTTATCGACGTTACAGGAAGCGACTGAAGCTAACAGTCTGAGCGGATATATCCGTACCTGGTCAGATAGTCATATGAGTGGGTACGGATATATCCGTACCTGGGAGACAATGAGTTAAAGAACAAAACATTTGTTAATTATGGTGAATATTCTTTTCTCAAAGCAGCGCATGAATGAAGCTACTTGTTTTTAGTTTCATTTTGAGTAACAATACAGTCTTTGATATATATGTTGTTGGAATCTGTTGGGTCTACTTGGCAAGTGGTCGAGCCAGTGGGTGGATGGGTTGATTGGAATCTGTTGGGTCTACTTGGCAAGTGGTCGAGCCAGTGGGTGGATGGGTTGATTGGAATCTGTTGGGTCTACTTGGCAAGTGGTCGAGCCAGTGGGTGGATGGGTTGATTGCTTGGCTGGTTGATTCATTGGTGTACGGATTGAAATATTGCTTCGTTGGTGGTTGGGTTGGTGTATTGGATGATTGATTGACTGATGAAACAGTAGCTGCAGGGGTTGGTGTATTGGATGATTGATTGACTGATGAAACAGTAGCTGCAGGGGTTGGTGTATTGGATGATTGATTGACTGATGAAACAGTAGCTGCAGGGGTTGGTGTATTGGATGATTGATTGACTGATGAAACAGTAGCTGCAGGGGTTGGTGTATTGGATGATTGATTGACTGATGAAACAGTAGCTGCAGGGGTTGGTGTATTGGATGATTGATTGACTGATGAAACAGTAGCTGCAGGGGTTGGTGTATTGGATGATTGATTGACTGATGAAACAGTAGCTGCAGGGGTTGGTGTATTGGATGATTGATTGACTGATGAAACAGTAGCTGCAGGGGTTGGTGTATTGGATGATTGATTGACTGATGAAACAGTAGCTGCAGGGGTTGGTGTATTGGATGATTGATTGACTGATGAAACAGTAGCTGCAGGGGTTGGTGTATTGGATGATTGATTGACTGATGAAACAGTGGCCGCATGGGGAGAACTTACGTTCAGATTGATTTTCTGCTCTCGATTTAGTCAGGTTGTGTTTATGTCAACATTATTTATTTTCTTCTTGGTTTGATGTAGAATGTTTTGTTGTATTTGTCCTGTTTCTATTTTCTCCGTCCAGAAGTGGTTATTGCTACCGGAAAAAGACAAAAAGATTGTGTGTGTGTGTGTGTGTGTTTCAGGCTACAAACCCAGAGTGAACAGCGAAATAACGGATCTGTTTGATGCTGCAGCCATTAACTACATCATGACACTCATACCTTCTGCTGTCTACAAATAGTGAGTGCCTCTATGTTTTTTTTGGTTGTTTTTTTTGTATTTGCCAAGCACATCATTGTGGGGCTTTTAATCAATAACATGCATCCGTCTACAATGTATCATCATTCATCCTTCAACATGTATAATAAATATGTAAATGGCAAGTATACAAGACATATATAATTATACAACATTAGGACATAACAGACAGACGGACATATAACATACCGTTCGCCTACAAGTAAGGCCGGAGCATAACATAACATGCAGATTACAATACTGATAAAAAGAGAGAGAGAGAGAGAGAGAGAGAGAGAGAGAGAGAGAGAGAGAGAGAGAGAGAGAGAAAGAGATTGAGAAAGAGATTGAGAAAGAGATTGAGAGAGAGAGAAGAGAGAGAGAGAGAGAGAGAGAGAGAGAGAGAGAGAGAGAGAGAGAGAGAGAGAGAGAGAGACTGAGAGGTGTTTTTTTTTACTTGGGTGTTCCTGTCAGTGTATGCCTGTGTGTGTGTGTGCGTGTGTGTGTGTGTGTGCGTGCGTGCGTGCGTGCGTGTATTTATGCATATGGTGTGTGTCAGTGTGTGCGATTGCCTGTTTAAATGTTGTTTTCTTTATTCCAGTAATAGTTTCTGCAAGGTCATCGGGGAACCAATACGCCTGTGTCACACATACTGGAATGGAATGGTTAGTACTCACTCACACAAGGAACACTGCAATGTTAACCACCTCAAAACAATGTTAACCACCTCAAAACAATGTTAACCACCTCAAAACAATGTTAACCACCTCAAAACAAAACGTGCACGTTAATGCCCTAAGCATGTACTGCGTTGTGTTCAAAAACAGTTGAAGTAACTTGAAAAATGACTACTTATCACCGCGCAAGAACATGCTCTCTCTCTCTCTCTCTCTCTCTCCCTCTCTCTCTCTCTCTCTCTCTCTCTCTCTCTCTCTCTCTCTCTCTCTCTCTCTCTCTCTCTCTTATCCACTGGCCTGACGCAATTGCTTTTGTCTGTTACAGCAAATAGTTGATCAAACGCAGGATTCCGTGGAAGAAATATGGCGGGGAATGACGTCACAGCTTGCCGAAGCAGACGACATCTATGTGGTAGAAGACATTCGTAGTGAGTCCTCTCTTCCTCACCCCTCTCTTCCTCATGTCGCCAGCATCGCAAGTCTACACTCTTCTCCTATTCTCAAAACATTCATTTCTCATACTTCGTATTAAATGTAAATTCTTTCTTTCTTTCTTTCTTTCTTTCTTTCTTTATTTGGTGTTTAACGTCGTTTTCAACCATTCAAGGTATTAAATGTAAAGCTGAAAGTCAATTGTTCATTTCTATATTTGTTGTTTTCTCCGCTGTCTGGAGATTGGCTCGGCATGATTCTCACTGACCCTTGGTGCACATGTCCTATACATTTAGATCGCTTACGTCCCTTTGTTTCTTCGATATTGTTATGTCGCCCTGCATCATTGGATTGACAGTAACCTGCTGCTTTAGAAAAGTTAAATATGGAAAGAAGTTATATTTTGGAATATTATTGGAATTTGAGTTAAATATAAGAAGTACGTTTATGTGTTGTAGTATAAAAGAGTTAAGAATTTCATTCAAAACAAAAAAGGCAAGTGAAGAAGGATGCTCTCCGTCAAAAAAAAAAAAAAAAAAAAAAAAGCACAACAAAAAAGAAGAAACAACGGAATTAGGTCAAACAGATAGGGTGAAGCAACCTGCATGCAACTGAGGTAAAAAAAACAAAATCGTCTACAAGTTAATTCTGTCTGCCACCCTCTGCCAGGCAAATTCTACGGGCCTCTGTTCTACTCGCGTCACGACGCTGTGGTGCTGACCATCATGAAGGGGCGAGACTATGGCCTGCCCGACTACAACACCGCCAGGCGGGAGATGGGGCTGACCCCGCTCAACAACATCTCAGACTTTCTCGTCATCAACCCCGAACTCAACGAGACCCAGGCGGGACAAGATGTAAGTCTTTTCTTTATTATTTCCCTTCTTTTTCTCCGTGACGTAACGGTGGAAATTAGTTTTTGATGCTGCAAGCAATCTTAAGACATTCAGGTTTTAACAGGGAAGGAGTTGGGGGAAGTGTGGGGATCTGTATCGGGAGATCTGAAGATCAGAAGATTGTTACTCTATTGTATGTGTTTCTTCCTCGTCTATGACGCAGCAGCCTAGTAACCGCATCACGTACACAAGAGGAGTAAGTCAATTAAAGTAACCCGACCCTAGCCTCACAAGGAGTGCCTTTTTACCCAAATTGTATGAAGCTTTTAACCCCCCGCGGGTTAGGGGGAGCCTCATATTGATTAGGACGAGAAAGAATTTACCCGATGCTCCCCAGCATGTCGTAAGAGGCGACTAACGGATTCTGTTTCTCCTTTTACCCTTGTTAAGTGTTTCTTGTATAGAATATAGTCAATGTTTGTAAAGATTTTAGTCAAGCAGTATGTAAGAAATGTTTAGTCTTTTGTACTGGAAACTTGCATTCTCCCAGTAAGGTCATATATTGTACTCGATCGGTGCAACTGAATTTCACGCACTTTTGAATTTCACGCTATGAATTTCTCGCATTTCTTAACACATGAATTTCACGCAGGTTTCCAGTTATAACCTCTCCTTACTTGTCAGTTGAATTTCACGCACACGCATGCACACGCATGCACGTATCCCCCTGTCCCGTGTATAGACGCGTGAATACAAATCACAATTCAGCAAGACACGAATACATGGGAAATCCGTGGGAGTTTATACGTCACGACGGTTCGCTCACAACTCACAAATCACAATTCAGTTCAACTACACGGCTCATTTCGCCATGGCACAGCAAGAGACGAGCATCACGATAACAACAACCAACAGGGGAAATCCGGCAATTCTCAGCCGTGGGAGTTTATACGTCATATTCTTACATGTATTTTATTCTGATTTACAATTAAACTGTGATTATTTGAATTATTTTTCCTCTCCTTGATGTGTGTGCATGTGTGTGTGTGTGTGTGTGTGTGTGTGTGGACTGGGTGGCCTAGTGGTAACGCGCTTGCGCTCGGAAGCGAGAGGTTGCGAGTTCGACCCTGGGTCAGGGCGTTAGCAATTTTCTCCCCCCTTTCCTAACCTAGGTGGTGGGTTCAAGTGCTAGTCCTTCGGATGAGACGAAAAACCGAGGTCCCTTCGTGTACACTACATTGGGGTGTGCACGTTAAAGATCCCACGATTGACAAAAGGGTCTTTCCTGGCAAAATTGTATAGGCATAGATAAAAAGAATGTCCACCAAAATACCCGTGTGACTTGGAATAATAGGCCGTGAAAAGTAGGATATGCGCCGAAATGGCTGCGATCTGCTGGTCGATGTGAATGCGTGATGTATTGTGTAAAAAATTCCATCTCACACGGCATAAATAGATCCCTGCGCCTTGAGTCCGAGTCTGGAAATACGCGTGCGATATAAGACTTCATATATATATATGTGTATGTGTGTGTATGTGTGTGTATGTATGTGTGTGTGTGTGTGTGAGTGTGTGAAGAGGTACATGTGTATATTTGTTTTACTGTAAAAATGGCTTGAGTATGTGAAAGAATTGAAGACATGTGTCAGAACGATTCTTCATTCACCTCTTGAAGAATTTACCATCTCATCTAATAGAAAACTTAAATGTTTCAACTCATTTCAAGGTGAATTGAGACTCATCATCGGTCACGAGCAACTCTATCTCATATACACACACCCCAACGCATACACTACATGCGTGATTTTCAAAAGCCCACATGCGTGAATTTCAAAAGCCCACATGCGTGAATTTCAAAAGCTCACATGCGTGAAATTCAAACCACCAAATGCGGGAAAATCAAATGCGGGAAGACGAAAACATTTTTCAAATGCGTGAACTTCAAATGCACCCAAGGTAATATATTGTACTACGTTGCAAGCCCCTGGAGCAAATTTTTGATTAGTGCTTTTGTGAACAAGAAACAATTGACAAGTGGCTCTATCCCATCTCCCCCCTTTCCCTGTCACGATATAACCTTCGTGGTTGAAAACGACGTTAAACACCAAATAAAGAAAGAATGAAGCTTTTAAAGCATTACTGTATCTGCAACGCACAATCTTATGGCGTAACTTTGGAAGCGATCTAATACTTATAAAGACCTTTTTTTCTAAATCTGTATCCTTTTAACGTCTTTCTTCTTTGCGTGTGACAGTTGGTGAAGAGACTGGAGATGCTTCACAAGGGCCGGGTGGACCACATGGACATCTTTGTGGGAGGCATGATGGAGACGACCTCCAGCGGCCCGGGCCCTCTCTTCACCGCCATCCTGCTGGACCAGATGTACCGGGTTCGGGACGGCGACAGGTTCTGGTTCCAGAACAAAGACAACGGGTAGGTCTGCAGCACACTGCATTTCTTGAACATGTGTACAAAACGGCCATAGACGTAAACACCCACTCGTGAAAAAAATAAAAATAAATAAGTACCTCGGAGTTGCAGTCCATGAATGGAGCAGAAGACGTGACTGATGGTGGGAATGGGTGGGGAGCAGAGTGGAGGGGGGGGGGGAGGAGGGAGGGGGTTGCTGGTCATTACAAAAGAAACAACTGTTATAATGGTTGGAAGACGACTGCGGTGATGAGGGTGGTGATAATGATAATGACGACGATGATGACGAGGACGACTAAGATGATGACAACGACGATGATGATGATGATAATGACTACTACGACGACGCTACTGACGACGAGTCGCTGTAACAGAAGCAATACGATAATGACCTGTGTTCCGTGTGACTTTCAGCCTGCTGACGACGAGTCGCTGTAACAGAAGCAATACGATAATGACCTGTGTTCCGTGTGACTTTCAGCCTGCTGACGACGAGTCGCTGTAACAGAAGCAATACGATAATGACCTGTGTTCCGTGTGACTTTCAGCCTGCTGACGGACAAAGAGGTGGACACCATCATGAACACGACGGTCAAGGACCTCCTGATGGCGGTCACTGGCGGCATGATCAAGTCCATGAACCCTCCCAACGAGCTGCCCGACAACGTCTTCCTCATGGCGCACGGTCAGTTTTCATCTGTCTGTCTGTCTGTCTGTCTGTCTGCCTGCCTGCCTGCCTGCCTGCCTGCCTGCCTGCCTGCCTATGTCTGTGTACTGTGTATCTTCAGCAGTTCCGTCAAACTTTTTTTACGGGGAAGCTAAATCGCTTTAAACTTTGGACAATTTGGGAAAACTGTTAGGCCAAAATTGTCTTCGCGAGGTCTTTTTCCCGACAAATTCAGTGCCAAAGCTTCGTGCAGTCAGCTTCACAAAGTCGACTGCGCCCAGTTACTCACAGGCTTCAGGGCAATTTCGGCGAATTTGCTGAAGAACGTTATTTTCATCAACATCCTTATTAATACCATAACTGTATTTTCAGATCACGTCTGCGAGCATCAGGCGCCCAACATCAGCGCGTTAGCCCCGTGTCCCGAGCACGAGGGCTTTGACTTCTTCGCCGGCAGCGAGATCCCCTACATCATCATCTGGACATGCCTGGGACTGCTGCCGCTAGGTGAGAGGCAATAAGATGTAAAGATTGTGTGTGTGTTGCCGATTGCACAGGGGTGTTGGGGGAGTGGGATGGGGGTTTGGGCTAACGTTCTGTATGTGTATGTGTGTGGGGGGGGGGGGTAGGGGGTCGGAAGGTCTGTATCTGTCTTTGTTTAGTCAATTATTCCGAAATATATCGACACTGTATTCTGGATAGGCTACTAGCAAAGTGGGTACAATGGTGTTCCTGTGTACAAATGATAACGTATTAATTCATAGTAAAATTGGGTATTATCAGAGTGCCAAAAGCCTTACAGCTTCATGAATTGTGTTTCAGTGGTGATCTTGTGTGCCTACGTGTTCACCAAGTGCCGCCAGTGGCGCTACAACAGACGCCGCCAGGAGGCGCGCCAGGAGAAGGAACGACGTCGTATTCTGCGCAGAACTATGTCCAGCAGTATCTCGGGTGAGTCACGTGCTGCTCTAGAAAAAAACAGGACCTCATTCGTGTGAAATTTAGCTGCGTGATTTTGGATGCTTTGATACCTTCTTTGTAGTGTAAACGATCAGGTAACCTACTGAAGATCTAATGAGATAATAGCTGATAAAGACGAAAGTCGAAACTAGTCCATGTTCATTTGTTCTTGTTGCTGTTTTCTGATGAGTAAATTTGGATTATTCGAGAAAATAATCATTTGAAAATGACATCCTAGATGGTATAATAATGTTAAAAATGCCCGTGTTTTTAGTGATGGACGCCAAAGAGTGGCGAGGCAAGGAGGCCCCCCGGACCATAGAGCTGCACCTGACGACCAAGGGCACCCTGGAGGTCTTCACCACCATGGGCTCTCACCTGCGCTCCATCAAGCTGTCCGCCATGTCGGCAGTCAACGTCAAGCTGTCGGCCAACAAGAAGCGCAACACAGTGCTCGTGCAGGTCCCCCAGGAGTATGACCTGGTGAGTGCGGTTAAGGCCATATTGGCGAAGTGATCTAATAATAATAATAATAATGGAAACTTATAGAGCGCTTACCTAGAAGCTCCAAGCGCTTTACAATGACATTATTATACACATGTACAAAAACCAAAATACAAGCATTAAGACACAAAAAGAACAGGAGTACAAAAGCAAATTCATCGTTTAAATCCATGCAGTCACAAACACACGCGTGCGCACGCACATACGCGTGCGCATACACACACACATGCTATCACCACACACTTGCACAGATACACACAGACACACAGATACACATTCACACACACGCACACGCACACACACACACACACACACACACACACACACACACACACACACACACGCATACAGACAGGCAAACACACACATACACATACACTCACACATGAATACTAATATACCTACACAAATCTGCATACATGGCGTACACACAAAAATCGCAAATATAATCACATATAATCTATTCATGAGCGTTTGTGTGGATCCACAGCAGCATCTTTTTTCGGTGTTTTCTTATCAATTAGTTTATTATCGAGTAAAGCGTGCTTATTCAATGGCTGGATCTGAGGGGGGGGGGGGACTTGAGCCCCCACTCCCACCCCCTCCCTTTCCCGGAAAATGTACTTTTGTTTCCTCAAGGAGAGACTCAACATCCCTCTCTCAAATGCTAAATGTCAACGGCATCTGGGGGGGGGGGGGGGGGGGTCTTGATCTTTGTTGGACTGGGTGGCCGAGAGGTAACGCACTTGCGCTCGGTAGCAAGAGGTTGCGTGTTCAGGCCTGGGTCAGGCCGCAATTTTCTCCCCCCTTTCCTAACCTAGGTGGTGGGTTCAAGTGCTAGTCTTTCGGATGAGACGAAAAACCGAGGTCCCTTCGTGTACACTACATTGGGGTGTGCACGTTAAAGATCCCACGATTGACAAAAGGGTCTTTCCTGGCAAAATTGTATAGGCATAGATAAAAATGTCCATCAAATACCCGTGGGACTTGGAATAAAGTAAAAAAATTCCATCTCACACGGCATTAAGTCTCAGGAAACATGAATACACGCATGCAGGAAAAAAAAATATGGGTAGCGCCGTATGTATGGCAGCTCGCTTTCCCCGGGGAGAAAGCAGCCCGAATTTCCATGAGGGTAACCTCACTGGACTGTAAATCTTATCCAATCCAATCCAATATATTCCGGAGAATTGTAAAGCCGTGTTGTCCCACGACATCTCTACCTTTCAAGTGGTGATGTTCGTGAACAGATTATAGAGGCGGCTGCCTGGTGGGTTAAATGTGGAGATTTGTCCAATCTCACAGGTCAACTTATGTGCAGACCTGCTAGTGGATTATATATATATGTACACGCAAGCACAAGACCAAGTGCGCGCGGAAAAGATCCTGAAGTCCATGTCAGAGTTCGGTGGGTTATAGAAACACGAAAATACCCAGCATGCTAATACACGTAAAAATCCACTCGTGCAAAAAATATGAGTGAACGTGGGAGTTTCAGCCCATGAACGAAGGCGGAGAAGAAAAAGAAGCCACAAAAACCTTTGTCATTTCCTGCATATTGTCTCGTTTAGACTATTGTAATGCCCTGTTGATTGGATGTTCTTCGTTAGTTATCCAACCTCTCCAAACTGTTCAAAATGCTGCAGCCCGCATCATCTTTAGGTCAAAGAAAACACAGCATGTCACTCCCCTGCTATACACACTCCACTGGCTGCCGGTGGAACAGCGTATCAAGTACAAAGTCGCTTGTCTGTGTTTCAAGGTCTTCTCAGGAAGTGCCCCTCAGTACCTTTCTGAACTCCTGTACATATACACCCCATCACGCACACTCAGATCATCCGCTGACACCAGGCTACTGAAAGTTGAGCGCTTCAACAGGAAGCAGCACGGAGCAAGAAGCTTCTGTTGTGCTGCACCACCACTCTGGAACTCTCTTCCCTTCTCTGTCAGACACTGCACCTCTCTCAGCTCTTTTAAACAACAGTTGAACACTTTCTTTTTCACAGAATATTACACCAATCTGGCCTAATGTCTTCTTCATTCCATTTCTGCACATACTCCTCTCCCATAAAGTTGTTATGATTGTTGAGAGTGTTAGCTGTGTATGTTTGTATATATATAGTGTGTATTGCATATATGATTATTGTGTGAACAGTACATGTGGTGATTTGTGTCTGTATGATTAATTTGTTTTATGTAGGTTGTACTTTTAATTGTTCTATTCTGTATATATATATATGTTCTTTTGTAAAGGGCCTAGAGCCATAGGTTAGGCACTTAAAAATGTCCAGTTATTATTATTATTATTATAAGATCGTGCTATCCACTACCTTGCAGACCGCCCTGATATGGCCCTTCGTGGTCGGCTGGGCGTTAAGCAAAAAACAAACAAACAAAAAACTACCTTGCAGGTGGTGATGTTCCTGAACGAGGAGGAGCGCAACATCTTCATGGACTCCCTGGCGGAGTTCGTGTCGGGCTACGAGCTGGTTGACCTGGTCAGCTTCGAGATCCGCGAGACGGACCTGCTCAACCTCGCCACCACTAAGGAGAAACGCAACGCCATGCTGGAGAAGTTCTTCAAGACTATCTTCAAGGAGGTGAGAGAGATATATGAGCAAGATCTAGATGTGGCTTTTTCAGCACGTGTACGTGTACGGGTAACGTCATTAAATCTAGTTTTTACGTCATGGGTTTGCCAAGATCTGCAGTCTTGGTGGGAGCAAAACAACGTATGATTTGGAACATTGGAGAGAAAAAGTGAGTCAAGGGTGACGCAATATCTACACGTAGGCGTACAGGTCTTTGCCACACGTTCGATCATCTAGAACACTGTATAAACTGTTGGGTCACTGTCGCCTGTCATCAGTTTGGGTATCTGTCAGATCTTCCTCATATATCTGTCAAAAGCCAAATGGAAACTTTGCAATCTTGTCTGTGTCCCTGCCTGTTTCTATGCTGGAGAAGTTCTTCAATACCATCTTCAAGGTGGTTAGAGACAAGAAGAACTTGTGGTTGGGAGCCAAAACAAATATATGTGGGGGTGGCCATTTGTGCTTTTGATGAAGGGCACAAGGAGGCTTGTGTTTTTTCGGCTCATTAGGTGCAAGCACCAAAGCCGTGTATATGTGTGACTGTTTCTCTTTTTTGTCTGGTCATATTGAAGGGAACCGTAGGGTAAGCTATAGCTAGACATTTACCAACAGTGGCAGTCCTAGACCAACTTGACACCTAATGTATAATGGTTGTACGTTTGTACTTTTGTTGTGAAGTTGTAACCACTTTGTTTTTTGCTGCTTACAGGCGTTCCAGATGGACTATGACCCGGCCCTGGACAACGCTCAGCTGGACATGAGGAAACAGAGCAAGGAGATCCTGGAGATTGAACTGTCCAAGGTACGTGATGCTTCTTGTCGTCTGTGGCGTCTTTATCGTTGTCGTTTTCCGACTCACGTTTTGCTCCTCCTTTTTTTCCTCGTCTCCATCATCATCATTATCACCATCGTCGCCGTCGTCGCCATCATCATCATCATCATCATCATCATCATCATCATCATCATCATCATCATCTTGTTGTTCTTCTTGTTGTTCGTGTTACAACAATCCTATTGGTGACAGTGAATATCAAAATGTGGCAAACAATTCAAAATGGAAAGATTTTGCATCATACAAAACGAAGTTTATTAAACCTCTTCCTGCAACCAATGTAACATGGTTCATCCTTCATTTCCTTGGCATACAGAGTTTAAAGTCGTTTGTCTCTGACTTTACAGGAAGAGTTTGCCGAGGCGATAGGAGTGAAGGCCAACTCAGACTTCGTGGAGCACTTCTTCAGCCTCATCGACTCTGACAGGAACGGCTACATCTCTTTCAGGGAATTCCTCAACGCCGTCGTGCTCTTCTCCAAAGGTGAGGCTGGGCATGCTGTGACACCGTGAGCGGAGAACTGCCACCCCCACACCATCAACTGAAGGGCTCCACTCTTGAACACACTGGTTTGAACACACTTGTTTGAACACACTTGTTTGAACACACTTGTTTGAACACACTTTTCGTAAGCAGTTGTGAACATACTGACTGTGTAAAAAACTATGATTCTACTATACTAGCAAAAGTAGCGCATATGGTGTTTACCGTGTGTGCTACTTTTTCCATGAGAATGATATAGTTCGTCACACAGTCTTCACAACAGGTTACTACAAGTGTGTTTTCAAAAGTGGAACACTTCAGTTGACGGTGTGGGTGTGACATTTCTACGGTAGAGACTGTTTGACTGAATCTCAGCGCATGTTGGTTTGTTGTTTTTTAACGTCCCTTCCATCTATATGGCTATGCGAGACTCACTGATGCAAGTTTGTTGTTTTTAACGTCCCTTCCATCTATATTGCTATGCGGGACTCACTGATGCAAGTTTGTTGTTTTTAACGTCCCTTCCATCTATATGGCTATGCGGGACTCACTGATGCAAGTTTGTTGTTTTTAACGTCCCTTCCATCTATATGGCTATGCGGGACTCACTGATGCAAGTTTGTTGTTTTTTAACGTCCCTTCCATCTATATGGCTATGCGGGACTCACTGATGCAAGTTTGTTGTTTTTTAACGTCCCTTCCATCTATATGGCTATGCGGGACTCACTGATGCAAGTTTGTTGTTTTTTAACGTCCCTTCCATGTATATGGCTATGCGGGACTCACTGATGCAAGTTTGTTGTTTTTAACGTCCCTTCCATCTATATGGCTATGCGGGACTCACTCATGCAAGTTTGTTGTTTTTAACGTCCCTTCCATCTATATTGCTATGCGGGACTCACTGATGCAAGTTTGTTGTTTTTAACGTCCCTTCCATCTATATGGCTATGCGGGACTCACTGATGCAAGTTTGTTGTTTTTTAACGTCCCTTCCATCTATATGGCTATGCGGGACTCACTGATGCAAGTTTGTTGTTTTTAACGTCCCTTCCATCTATATGGCTATGCGGGACTCACTGATGCAAGTTTGTTGTTTTTAACGTCCCTTCCATCTATATGGCTATGCGGGACTCACTGATGCAAGTTTGTTGTTTTTAACGTCCCTTCCATCTATATGGCTATGCGGGACTCACTGATGCAAGTTTGTTGTTTTTTAAAGTCCCTTCCATCTATATGGCTATGCGGGACTCACTGATGCAAGTTTGTTGTTTTTAACGTCCCTTCCATCTATATGGCTATGCGGGACTCACTGATGCTAGTTTGTTGTTTTTTAACGTCCCTTCCATCTATATGGCTATGCGGGACTCACTGATGCAAGTTTGTTGTTTTTTAACGTCCCTTCCATCTATATGGCTATGCGGGACTCACTGATGCAAGTTTGTTGTTTTTTAACGTCCCTTCCATGTATATGGCTATGCGGGACTCACTGATGCAAGTTTGTTGTTTTTTAAAGTCCCTTCCATCTATATGGCTATGCGGGACTCACTGATGCAAGTTTGTTGTTTTTAACGTCCCTTCCATCTATATGGCTATGCGGGACTCACTGATGCTAGTTTGTTGTTTTTTAACGTCCCTTCCATCTATATGGCTATGCGGGACTCACTGATGCAAGTTTGTTGTTTTTTAACGTCCCTTCCATCTATATGGCTATGCGGGACTCACTGATGCTAGTTTGTTTCCTTTCTCAGTTTATACTCAGCGCATGTGAAGTCAAATGTATTATCGTTTAGCTTCAGTGAAAACTTTAAGTGAAACTAGAGGGTTGTTTTTGTTCCTACGTGGTCCAGACTCGAGTCACCAATATTCTGTAGGTTTTATTACCCCCCCGCGGGTTAGGGGGAAGAATTTACCCGATGCTCCCCAGCATGTCGTAAGAGGCGACTAACGGATTCTGTTTCTCTTTTTACCCTTAAGTGTTTCTTGTATAGAATATAGTACATTTTTGTAAAGATTTTAGTCAAGCAGTATGTAAGAAATGTTAAGTCCTTTGTACTGGAAACTTGCATTCTCCCAGTAAGGTCATACATTGTACTACGTTGCAAGCCCCTGGAGCAAATGTTTGATTAGTGCTTTTGTGAACAAGAAACAATTGACAAGTGGCTCTATCCCATCTCCCCCCTTTCCCCGTCGCGATATAACCTTTGTGGTTGAAAACGACGTTAAACACCAAATAAAGAAAGAAAGATGTAGGTTTTATTGTCTTTCTCTGTTTCTCCTCTTTGAAGGGTCAAAATGTGCCCAGAACGCTAAAAATGATGTTGAATGATGTTACTAATTTGCTATTTACCTTGAAGTCCCATTCCCAGCCAAAGAATCGTTTAACAATAGAGCAATGGTGAGGTGACAGTTACAGCAACTTGAATGTGTCTATTCATTTCAGGGTCGTGTCAGGACAAGCTGCAGACCATGTTCTACATGTACGATATCGACGGCTCTGGTGTGATGAGTAAGGCCGCCATAGGACAGATGTTCAGGTAGGTCACTTATCTCACACTGTCCCTTGCTGTTTGTTCCATCTCCAAGGTACACTTATCTCACACTGTCCCATGCTGTTTGTTCCATCTCCAAGGTACACTTATCTCACACTGTCCTATGCTGTTTGTTCCATCTCCAAGGTACACTTATCTCACACTGTCCTATGCTGTTTGTTCCATCTCCAAGGTACACTTATCTCACACTGCCCCATGCTGTTTGTTCCATCTCCAAGGTACACTTATCTCACACTGGCCTATGCTGTTTGTTCCATCTCCAAGGTACACTTATCTCACACTGCCCCATGCTGTTTGTTCCATCTCCAAGGTACACTTATCTCACACTGCCCCATGCTGTTTGTTCCATCTCCAAGGTACACTTATCTCACACTGCCCCATGCTGTTTGTTCCATCTCCAAGGTACACTTATGTGCAGACCTGCTATTCTCCGTCGTGTGTACATGCAAGCTCAAGACCAAGTACGATCGAAAAAGATCCTGCAATTCATGTCAGAGTTTGGTGGGTTATATACTAATAGAAACACAAACAGACCAAGCATGCACCCCCCGCATCAAGAGTATGACTGACTGAATGGCGAGGGAAACGGCCTTGCACGTCAAATCCCCACTCACGCCTACTAGTGTACGTGGGAGTCGAAGCACATGAACGCAGAAGTAGAAGAAGAAGAAGCAGAAGACGAAGAAGAATCAGAATAAGAATAAGATATGCTATTGGCGAATATTCCTTGATATACCCATCATCTGTTCCTGAGAATGCTGGACTCTTCTACGGATCCTTATGCTCATTATTGGAGCATCCCTTTGATTGATAACTCGAAAACACAAATCTATATGAGTTTGCTTGTTGGTTGCTGATTCTTTATTGATTGTTATTAAAGATTATCTGTTTTTATTTGTTGACATGACCGGCACGGGTGGCCTAGTGGTAAGGCGTCCGCCCCGTGATCGGGAGGTCGTGGGTTCGAACCCCGGCCGGGTCATACCTAAGACTTTAAAATTGGCAATCTAGTGGCTGCTCCGTCTGACGTCTGGCATTATGGAGTTAGTGCTAGGATTGGTTGGTCCGGTGTCAGAATAATGTGACTGGGTGAGACATGAAGCCTGTGCTGCGACTTCTGTCTTGTGTTTGGCGCACGTTAAATGTCAAAGCAGCACCGCCCTGATATGGCCCTTCGTGGTCGGCTGGCCGTTAAGCAAACAAACAAACAAATTTGTTGACATTTAGGTAAATGTTTAAACACTCTTTCTTGCGACTCTGTGATCCATGCGTACATTTTGCCAGAAGCATGCCCAAATGTGTTATAATGTTCTGGGTTTCTACTCGCTTTGTCTGAAAATTGCTTTTTATTTCATAGTCACTGCCTTGGATTGACATCCCAGCGTAGATACACGAAACTCTTGGTGTTAGCACATGTCCCTGCTATACTGCTTTCCGTGTTTCGAACTTTGGGATCATGCCAAAGTGTAGAATTCTAAATATGTTGATACTGTTACAGATCTCTGCTGGACCTGGCCCAGAGCAAGCCGGACCTAGACGAGGTTCAGAGACTGGTGGACTCGCTGGTAGAACAGGCCGGCCTGCAGCACAAACACGACTTCACCTTCGACGACTTCTGTCAGATCCTCGCCCCCCAGATGGACAAGCTGTGGAACGCCTCCTTTGACTGGAAAGGTACAGTAGAACCCCCGTTTTAAGACCCCCAGCTTAAGACTTCCTCCCTTTTAAGACCTTGTTTTGGTTGGCTTTGTGTTGACACCCTCTGTTAATCTACTCCCATGTTAAGACACCCCGCTTTTGAAGACTTGATTTTCTCACATGTTTGGAGGTCTTAAAAGGGGGGTTTTACTCTAGCAGGCTGCAATTCTCTCACTGTGTGTTTGTTTGTCAATATTTAGTTCTGGTAGGGCACGGTTTTGCCTAGTGGTAAGGCGTCCGCCCTGTGATCGGGAGGTCGTGGGTTCGAACCCCGGCCGGGTCATACCTAAGACTTAAAAATTGGCAATCTAGTGGCTGTTCCGCCGGCCTGGCGTCTGGCATTATGGGGTTAGTGCTAGGACTGGTTGGTCCGGTGTCAGAATAATGTGACTGGGTGAGACATGAAGCCTGTGCTGCGACTTCTGTCTTGTGTGTGGCGCACGTTATATGTCAAAGCAGCACCGCCCTGATATGGCCCTTCGTGGTCGGCTGGGCGTTAAGCAAACAAACAAACAAACAAACATGTATGTATACTCTCGGTAGTTTAATACTGAGTATTTTATGTCCCAGGTGTATCCAAACACTCCAAGGTAGCCACGCCGAAACCAACCAAGAACACCAAGAAGACGTCGTAAGTATATCAGTCAGACAATCTATTGTTATACACACATGCAATACATTTCGTGTGTGTGTAGAGTGTGCGTGTGAATACTGAATACGTTTTGGATGTTTGGTAGTAAATTTTCAAATTAAAATGAAACATCGAAGTATCTCTTTCAAAATCTGGTCACATCACGTCCACCTTCCAGATCTGAGAACAGCGACGCCCTACGTCATCGCACCCTGTCGCTAGGCAACGCCCTGGACGGTTCTGCCGGGAACCAGAGAGCCGGTGGTCTGCTTTTCGAGGCAGTGCGCGAGAGTTACTCTCCCCTGAAGGCGCGTGTGAAGCTGGTGAAACACTTCATTGAGAACTTCCGGCAGCACATCTTCTTCATGATCCTCTTCTACGGCATCGTCTTCGGGCTCTTCGCGGAGCGATTCTACTGTGAGTTGTACACTTTTCTTCTGTGTAGCATTTAGAGTGCAAGGCGAATATAAGAATCTTATTTAAATTTCTTCGATATGTACCCTTCTTTGCTTGTCTATATCTCGCGAGATATTGCAGCTGTGTAGGGCGGGGATGTAGCTCAGTCGGTAGCGCGCTGGATTTGTATCCAGTTGGCCGCTGTCAGCGTGAGTTCGTCCCCACGTTCGGCGAGAGATTTATTTCTCAGAGTCAACCTTGTGTGCAGACTCTCCTCGGTGTCCGAACACCCCCGTGTGTACACGCAAGCACAAGACCAAGTGCGCACAAAAACGATCCTGTAATCCATGTCAGAGTTCGGTGGGTTATAGAAACACGAAAATACCCAGCATGCTTCCTCCGAAACCGTCGTATGGCTGCCTAAATGGCGGGGTAAAAAACGGTCATACACGTAAAATTCCACTCGTGCAAAAAACACGAGTGTACGTGGGAGTTTCAGCCCACGAACGCAGAAGAAGAAGAAGAAGAAGCAGCTGTGTATCTTGAAAATGTGAATATCCTCACGAAATAATGTTCCTGGGGAATCAAACTTATCCAACAGATTTCTAACTGGAAGAAGTAAAATGTACAGTTTTACACGTAAGTTTTAGTTCTTTTGTGATTGCGACCAAAACTGTTCCATCATGTGCGCAGCAGGTGGTCGCAGTAAGACATGTGAGGGTATTCCTTAATTTGTTTCAGTAAATCAATCAATCAATGAGTCTTATATCGCGCATATTCCGTGGGTACAGTTCTAGGCGCTCTGCAGTGATGCCGTGTGAGATGAAATTTTATACGGCCAGTAGATTGCAGCCATTTCGGCGCATATTTACCTTTCACGGCCTATTATTCCAAGTCACACGGGTATAGGTAGACAATTATTAACTGTGCCTAAGCAATTTTGCCAGGAAAGACCCTTTTGTCAATCGTGGGATCTTTAACGTGCACACCCAATGTAGTGTACACGGGGGGAGGTTCGGACACCAAAGAGAGTCTGCACACAAAGTTGACTCTGTGAAATAAATTTCCGCCGAACCTGGGATCGAACTCACGCTGACAGCGGCCAACTGAATACAAATCCAGCGCGCTACCAACTGAGCTATATCCCCGCCCCAGTTTCAGTAAATATATCATTTTAATTTAAAGGCATATAAATTAGTGTTAGCCCTGGATCGATTTTTCACCCTTATGACTAAAACACTTCTTATTGTTAAGCAACAGACTACACAGTCAATGGCGAGCACAGCGGGCTGAGACAACGAACGAGTTACGGAATCAGCATCACTCGAGGGCATAAAGCAAGCTAAACTCACTCATTCAAATTGTGTCAGCTCTGTTCTTGGGATTTTACATTTGTGACTAAACCCCCCTTGATGATCCCACAGACTACACAGTGGAGCGGGAGCACAGCGGGCTGAGACAACTAATGAGTTACGGAATCAGCATCACTCGCGGGGCGGCGGCGTCAATGTCCTTCACCTTCTCCTTCCTGTTGCTGACCATGTGCCGCAACTCCATCACCTACCTGAGATCCACCCTCGTCAACCTCTTCATCCCTTTCGACTCTCACGTCTCATTCCACAAGCTGGTGGCCTGGACCGCTCTCTTCTTCACTGGTGAGTTATCTTGACTAAAAGACGATGATGGGAAATAACTCTGTCGCGTTTGTATGGGTTGTGAAAGAGTGAATACCCTTGCTTTCCCCTGACAACTAACTTTACACGTGCTTCTGTCCAACTGTTTCGGACACACTCCTCGCTGGTGATTGGCCCCTCCAATGTTTGTCCGAGTAAACAGCAAGGGCATTCACTCGTTCACAACTAATACAAACCCGACAGAGTTATTTTTGGAATTGGTCTATTCTGTTAACTCTTACTGCTATCAAGCCATCAGGTACGGGCTCTGCTATCATCAACAAATGAAAACTCTGTCATGGGAAACAACTGCTGAATATAGCCCTTTAAATTGCAGTAAGATGATTGCCTCCGCTCGATAGCATTTTCTCAGTTTTGGTCCCATCGTCATACCTTGAATGACTATGTTTTTCATTGAATTTCTTTTAAACTAAATTATTCTGGCAGTCAAGGTGTTAAGTTGTTCGCTGTTTCTTCAGGGACGAGACAGGATATATTCCCTCATATTCCGTAGTTTTCAGTCTTTGCCTTGTGTCCTGAAATGATCTATTGTTTTGGACTAATTCTTGGCGCTATGCTTGTCTTAAAAGTGGAAGGTATCTTATACACGGGGCATATGTAAAGCTGTCATCCACTGTAAAGTGCCTGAGTGAGAGCGTTTGAAAAAGGTTAAGACCCAACGAGCATATCTTGCTGCAGGTTTGATTTCAAAATTGCCCTGACGTTTTCCTGAGTTAAAACAATTTGTCAGGGAGTATTCAGCTCCACAGTTTTTGAGCTAAAACACACAATTTGAAATAAACTAGTTCCTCCAAACACATATTCAGAGCATGGACAATTCATTCAGCAAATAAGCGTAGACTAGCACTGAACTGTATATTTTATATGTGTGTCAAAGAAAATGTTCCATTTCAATGTATCATTTTAATGGACAATAAAGTGTTGTTATTGTTATTGTTATTGTTATTATTAAAGTGTGTGTGCGTCTTTCAGAACATTCAGAGCATTCAGAACTCCTCAGCAAAATAAGTCTAGATTAGCACTGACCTGTGTGTGTATCTGTGTTGCAGTGTTGCACGTGCTGGGCTACAGCTTCAACTTCTACCACCTGGTGACCCAGCCCACGTCCTTTCTCTGTATCTTTGAGAGCGTCGTCTTCAGGGCCGAGTTCATCCCCACCTTCCAGTGGTGGCTCTTCGGCACCATGACGGGTAGGGGCAATACTGTGCATCCTCTCTTTTAATACCCTGTATTATACACGACTTATATTATATACGACCTCATCCCCACCTTCCAGTGGTGGCTCTTCGGCACCATGCCAGGTATTTGCAATCATTACATCAAATTCACGGACGTTAGTTATAAAATCGGGGCCCAGTAATTTAGTTATCATCTAGAGCACTGGACTTGTGACGTCAGAGATTTCATTTCAAAAGAGATCAAAAAGAGACGTCTTGGTGTCGTGTGTTTTTTTAAGCGATATCTTATGTCTTTGATATATATCTTCTGACCTAAGACATCTTTCTCAAACCCATACGGTTTGCCGCTGATAACAACCTTGATATCTTGTGTAGACTCATGGATCGGCCCTCGTTCCCTATCTCCAGGGCGTTCTGTTAGGCTTTCCCAACCCATGGGGGTTGCCATTTGATTACAATCTTCACTAGACTAAAGCATTGCCCCTCGTTCTGTGTGTCCAGGTTTCACAGTCGTTCTGCTGGGATTTCCCAACCCATGTGGGTTGCCAGTTACTGAGAATTTTGTTATCTTCTGTTTACTCATGCATTACCCATCGTTGTCTGTGTGTCCAGGTTTCACCGGCGTTCTGCTGGTGGTAGTCCTGACCATCATCTACGTGTTCGCCACGCAGACAGCGAGACGTCACATCTTCAGCCTGTTCTGGACCACCCACAAGCTGTTCATCGCGCTGTACGTGCTAACCCTGGTGCACGGGGCGTCGGTCATCGTTCAGAAGCCGCTCTTCTTCGCCTACTTCCTCGGCCCCGCCGGCCTCTACATGATGGACAAGCTGGTCTCGCTCAGCAGGAAGAAGACCGAGCTCAGCATCCTCAGGGCGGCCAACCTGCCCTCTGGTGAGTAACTCACGCTTCGCTTACAGACACCTTTATTTCAGAGCAGAACAGAGAAATTAAAAAGGGAGGAGAAGATGAAAGAGGGAGGGAAGGATTACGATCGACAGTGTGATTGTTATGAGCGTTGGTTAGCTCGCTTTCTGGTGATTCAGTGTGGTTAGATCAGTGGAATGTCCGAAGTTCATATCCTGCAGGCAGCATCGGTAGTGTAAAGGTTGGGATGAGATCTTTAGAACCTCCCTGTTGTACACACACCTGGTTGTGAGAGATTGAATATGGTTGAGAACAGGGCTGTTGTGCACGAGACAGTTACCGTGGGAGTGAGAGCCAGCAGGGGGTTGGATTGATTTAAATCGTTTTTTTGGTATGATTTTAACCAATCCGACCCCAAAGCTAGCTCCCACCCGATTTGTATCTTGCTCCCATGGGGTCGCCTTCACGCGGCGGGAGTGTTTCCACAGAGCTACCCCACCCCTTTACTTCTCTTCTTTTGTCTTATGCATGCCTTACCAGTCCTTTCACCTATATTTCCTTCCAAGAAAACTCTCCCTACTATTCCCTGCAGTTTTCCAATTCTTTTCTTGTCTTATTTCTACCTGACTGGATCCATCACCTTTATTTCACTTACCAAAAGTCTTCTTTTCCACATCCTTATTTCTCTGCCCCCCGCATGTCGTAAGAGGCGACTAACGGATTCTGTTTCTCCTTTTACCCTTGTTGAGTGGTTCTTGTATAGAATATAGTCAATGTTTGTAAAGATTTTAGTCAAGCAGTATGTAAGAAATGTTTTGTCCTTTGTTCTGGAAACTTGCATTCTCCCAGTAAGGTCATATATTGTACTACGTTGCAAACCCCTGGAGCAATTTTTTGATTAGTGCTTTTGTGAACAAGAAACACTTAACAAGTGGCTCTATCCCATCTCCCCCCTTTCCCCTATCCCATCTCCCCCCTTTCCCTCGTCGCGATATAACCTTCGTGGTTGAAAACGACGTTAAACACCAAATAAAGAAAGAAAGAAAGATTTGTATCTTTCTTATGCACATCAGCACATCCCAAAGCGGCGTATGGCTACCTAAATGGCGGGGTAAAAACGGTCATACACGTAAAAATCCACTCGTGCAAAAACACGAGTGTACGAGGGAGTTTCAGCCCACGAACGCAGAAGAAGAAGAAGCACATCTGTTTCCAGTTAATGTTCCGGAAAATCACATGGCTTCACGTGGTACCATCTTCCAACCATCTTCCGAATAGTGTGATGTTACCAGATGTTTCCACTCGACAAATCTCTAAACTTGTACCAATCTTGTTCCATTGCAGACGTGACGATGCTTGAGTTCAAGCGGCCTCCTCGCTTCGAGTACAAGTCTGGCCAGTGGGTCCGCATCGCCTGCCTGTCTCAGGGCAAGGACGAGTACCATCCCTTCACCTTGACCTCTGCCCCACACGAGGACACGCTGAAGGTCCACATCCGGGCACTCGGCCCCTGGACCTGGAACATCCGGGAAACTTTTGACCCCGAGAACCTGGGTCCCAACACTCGCTACCCCAAGGTGGGTTTGGTTTCTTGTCTGGAGTTTGTTTGGTTTCTTGTCTGGAGTTTGTTTGTTTATTTGATGTCTGGAGTTTGTTTGTTTATTTGATGTCTGGAGTTTGTTTGTTTATTTGATGTCTGGAGTTTGTTTGTTTATTTGATGTCTGGAGTTTGTTTGTTTATTTGATGTTTGGAGTTTGTTTGTTTATTTGATGTCTGGAGTTTGTTTGTTTATTTGATGTTTGGAGTTTGTTTATTATTTGATGTCTGGAGTTTGTTTGTTTATTTGATGTTTGGAGTTTGTTTATTATTTGATGTCTGGAGTTTGTTTATTTGATGTCTGGAGTTTGTTTGTTTGATGTTTGGAGTTTGTTTATTATTTGATGTCTGGAGTTTGTTTGTTTATTTGATGTCTGGAGTTTGTTTGTTTATTTGATGTCTGGAGTTTGTTTGTTTATTTGATGTCTGGAGTTTGTTTGTTTATTTGATGTCTGGAGTTTGTTTGTTTATTTGATGTCTGGAGTTTGTTTGTTTATTTGATGTCTGGAGTTTGTTTGTTTATTTGATGTCTGGAGTTTGTTTGTTTATTTGATGTCTGGAGTTTGCTTGTTTATTTGATGTCTGGAGTTTGTTTGTTTATTTGATGTCTGGAGTTTGTTTGTTTATTTGATGTCTGGAGTTTGTTTGTTTATTTGATGTCTGGAGTTTGTTTGTTTATTTGATGTCTGGAGTTTGTTTGTTTATTTGATGTCTGGAGTTTGTTTGTTTATTTGATGTTTGGAGTTTGTTTGTTTATTGTTTGATGTTTGGTGTGTTGGGGAATTGTGAATAATGTGGGCAGTTTATGAGTCGTACTTCTGGGAGTAGCGTTTTACGAGTTTGTCATTTATTGCAGGGTGAGAAAGAAAACGTCATAATGCAAAACATGACGTCACGTAAAACATTGTGTTGCTTCTCCCATGGCCCAAGAATTGACAAAATATATCGAAAAAGAAATCTGTCTCAGTGACTTCTTGATTTCAGCAGAAGAAAATGAATCGTAAGGTGACCGCCAGGCTGTGCGTGTATCGGTATCGGATGTCATTAAACAGACAATGATGTCATTAAACAGACAATGATGTCATTAAACAGACAATGATGTCATTAAACAGACAATGATGTCATTAAACAGACAATGGTGTCATTAAACAGACAATGATGTCATTAAACAGACAATGATGTCATTAAACAGACAATGATGTCATTAAACAGACAATGATGTCATTAAACAGACAATGATGTCATTAAACAGACAATGATGTCATTAAACAGACAATGATGTCATTAAACAGACAATGATGTCATTAAACAGACAATGATGTCATTAAACAGACAATGATGTCATTAAACAGACAATGATGTCATTAAACAGACAATGATGTCATTAAACAGACAATGATGTCATTAAACAGACAATGATGTCATTAAACAGACAATGATGCGTTTGTTCTTAATTGCTCTTGTTCTAAGTTTGACCTATTGTGTTGTGTCCACAGCTGTACCTGGACGGGCCGTACGGGGCGGGACAGCAGGACTGGTACCAGTACGAGGTGTCTGTGCTGGTCGGGGCTGGTATCGGGGTCACGCCCTACGCTTCTATCCTCAAGGACTTCGTGCACATGTCCTCCATCAACTGTACCTACAAGGTCAAGTGTCAGAAGGTCAGTCACCCTCTCGTCTCGGCATTTGTAAAACGTATTAGGCCACACACAAAAATAGTCTGTTTACGGTATCCCGACCGACCCTATTTTTTTGCTCGGCCCTAGACTTTTTTTGGGCATTTGGGGGAGAAAAAAAAAGGTCTTTGTTTTTTGGCAAAATAACTTAAAAAATACGGTTGTTTTTGAAAAAAATTAAAAAAATCCCGACCTACCGACCCTATTTGTTTTGCCTATGTTACCTTAAACAGACTATATTTTTTTGTTGGCCTTACCATTAGATTAGTCCCTCTCATGGGCGAGGCCTGGATGTAAATTAGCACCTGTTTGATTATGCCATTACCCTTGTTAGCTGTACTTTATCTCGTTGCTTTTGTTCTACATTTCTGTATATTAAATGTGATTTCTCTGCAGCTGTACTTTATCGTGTTCTAATTGTTCTACATTTCTGTATGATGTGATGTCTGGACAGCTGTAGTTTATCTTGTTCCATGTGATCTATATTTCTGTATGATTTCTCTGCAGCTTTACTTTATCTGGATCACGGGCAGTCAGCGACACTTCGAGTGGCTGATTGACATCCTGAGGGAGGTGGAGGAGATTGACAAGGACGGTATGGTGGACATCGACATCTTCATCACGCAGTTCTTCCAGAACTTTGACCTCAGGACCGCTCTGCTGGTGAGTTGACATATGTAACACTTGGTGCCAAATACAATACAATACAATACAATACAATACAATACAATACAATACTTTGAGATTAACAAGGACATCTTCATCACGCAGTTCTTCCATAACTTTAACATTAGAACTGCTCTCTTGGTGAGTTTCTATGTATTACACTTTGTGAGCAGTACTGTTAAAGACAACACAGTACAAAACAATAAGTACAATACAATACAACTCAATACAACTCAATACAATCTGCAACCCCAAAAATTCAAATTCAAACAAAAAAATTTTGATTAACTAGACTATTATATGGTATTGAAAGTTGTGTACTTTGTGTCGCAGTACATTTTTGAGGAGCACTTCCAGAAGATGACCGGTGGTGTGAGTGTGTTCACCGGACTGAAGGCCACCACGCACTTCGGACGTCCTCAGATGAACAAGATCATGACTGCTGTGCACAAAGCCCATCCCTCGGTGAGCTTACACGTGACTAGTGTGTGCCAGCTACGTTTGGTTTTTGTCTGCATCGTGGCAGTCTGTGTATACAGATAATGGGGGGGAGGGGGTTAATGCAATGTTACATATTTCGAGACCAACGGACGATAGAAGATATTGTGTATACTCTCGGTGACAGTAATGTCTCTCCCTCCCGTTCTCTCTGGCACCCTGCCCCCGGTGTGTACTTGTTGTTGTTGTTGTAGTTTTGTTTTGTTTTTGTTTTTGTTGTTGGTGTCGTCGTTGTTGTTATGAAGTTAGGCGTAACAGACCGCCAGACAACCGTAAGCGCCCCATACCCTAGGGTATTCTAAAAAGGAAGCTAACATTATTGGCAGCAATTCATCCCCCCCCCCCCCCCCCCACCTATTTAAGCGTAAAAAATAAACCCCTTTGACCTAAATACTTGTAACCTTGCAAAATTATCATCCCACATCTCAGTTTAAAGGCACAGTAAGCCTCCCCGTAAACCATCACAGATACTGTTAGGCTTTTACACACAGTACAAACACCCTTCCATTTGAACGCTCACCGAACGGGAACATCCTAGGTGCCCTACGTAAAGAGCTAGCAATTTTCAAAGAATTAATTTTGCGGATTGTCTGTCAGACAATCGGACGGTGCTTTTTGGCGCTTTTGACCTAACTTTTGACATCTAAATAATAAATTGACAGCTTGTTACACAAACACTCTTAAATCATAAAAGAAATCTTTTTTCATCAAGACAAGATCAGAACAATTAATACGAAGTTTTGAAAGTTTAAAAAAAGATAGCCCGGAAGCAGGGTCACGCAAGGTCGTGGTTCTCGTAGCAGACGACGCTGCCTGGCGCCAGTTCCTCTGAACCGTTAACCGGCCACTGCTCTAGTTCGCAGCCGTTTGAATGTTGCATTTCAGATTCAAAGGTACACAATAACGTGCTATTGCAGATAAGCTTACAGAGATTTGCATTGAAATGACAAACTGGCAGCTAAATTGTGAAAAAAGGGAAACTGGATTACACGGATTAGCGATGGCTTAGAGGTAAGATAAACCACGCAAAAACAAATTCTTTGAAAATTGCTCGCTCTTAACGGAGGGCACCTAGGATGTTCTCAAGCGGTGAGTGTTTAAATGAAATGGTGTTTGTACTGTGTGTAAAAGCATGACAATATCTGTGATGGTTTACGGGAGGCTTACTGTGCCTTTAATGTACACCAAATATGAAGTAATTCGCTGAATTCATGTGGGAGTTATTAGCATTTTAGAGGGCGGCGTTTAGTTTTGGGGTCACACTATATTATGAACATAATTAGGAAGTCTAAGCACTGTACCGGCAGTTAAGTATTAAGGCGTTGTGACCCCCTCCCCGAATGGCAAAGGCTTGACAAACCCTGCCTTGGTTGAAGCGTGTTTTATTCATTTTTCTTTGATACACGTTTGAAACAATAACAACATTAAGAACGTTAACAAGCAGACTGTGCCTATGGACACATTCCAAAAATGATAATCAATACACATTCCGATAACAAAACATGGCGAACAAGTGATAACTTCAACACTTAAATAACTTTCATAATATTTCATTATTATTGTGTGTGTGCAGGTGAAGAAGGTGGGTGTATTTAGCTGCGGACCTCGCGGTGTCACCAAGGGCGTGGAGAGGGCGTGCATGGAGGCCAGCAAGACCACCAAGGCCCTCTTCGAGCACCACTTCGAGAACTTCTAAATGACGGACCTCTGATGCTCTATGGAGGCCAGCAAGACCAAGGCCCTCTTCGAGCACCACTTCGAGAACTTCTAAATGTTGGACTTCTCATGCTCCATTCCCAGAGTTCTTCGTCAATTCTGCGATCTACAGAACTAACTCCATCGGCAGACTTTCTGATATTTTGTTATCATTTTGGATTTGAGTGTCTTGAAATCTGGGGATTAGAGCCCTCATTTCTGCGATCTACTAATTTAATCTGAAGACTTTGTGATATTTTACGACCACTTTTTTCTGTTATGGACAAAGAATGTGTATGATTAAATTGTCAATATTGTGGAGCCATTGGCCAACAGACAGAGTGTCAATTGTCAATATTGTGGAGCCATTGGCCAACAGACAGAGTGTCAATTGTCAATATTGTGGAGCCATTGGCCAACAGAGAGAGTGTCAATATTGTGGAGCCATTGGCCAACAGACAGAGTGTCATTTGAATGTGGGCTGCTTACTCATATTCAGTCTTTTTGTTTCTTTACTTTTGAATGAATGTTTCTGAGAATCAGTTGCGTTAGGCTGGTTTCGACGACAGTGCATTTATGTGTGTGTGTCTGTGTCTGTGTCTCAGTGTGTCTGTGTCTGTGGGTGTGTGAATCTGTGGGTGTGCATGTGTGTGTTTCTTTTCTATCTATTTTCTCACTGTCTCATTTCTTATTGTTTGACATGATTATAAGCCATAACTGCCTTTCCTAACATGTGTAAGTATAAGCAGAGCCCATGTCTGGTCATGGTTTCCACTCGGTGTTGTGATTTTCTACATAGCGAACATTACAGGTCAGTTTTGGTTTTGCTTTGCTGGTTTTTGATTTGTTTCGTTTTTACTGAGCACGTTATTACTTAACGGCCTTAGCTTCCATATTTGGACTTATACTTCAAAGTGTTACACACAGAGTGTAATTGCATACAGATCTCACTTGAAAAGACAGGACGAAAGTTTGAGTACATCATGCAGTCAGTGAGATGGTCTCTTCGATATAATTATGCAAATCTTTTGCTGTATTTGTTTTTGTTTTGCTTATTTTGATTGAGTTTTTTCATTTTTGAAGTAACTATTTATACCCCTTAAGTGGTTCTCAGCAATACAAAATTGTTAATATTTACCGTGCCCACATTTTGTTTTAACGCTATCAAAGTATACATGTATATATGGTAACGTAACAAAACACAGAAATGACAGCACCACATGCTGTGTTCTACATTTTGTTTGATATATCTGTCCAAAATTGTTTCTTGTAATGAATGCGTAAACACGATTCCTTGTGCAACAGTGGTGAGTGCATGTTGTTCAAATAGCAACTGATTCCTGACATTCGGAACAGAGTAAGCCATTCCGACATTGACTTTTGTTTATGTTTAAAACGTTTCACGTATTGTGTGAGTTGCAGTGTATGCGACATGTCATATGCCTTTATTGGTTATGTCTTTTGGTAAGAGTATCATTTTTGCTGTTAGTATTTTTCATAGATTGTCATTCATTTGTCATTTATCATTTTTCCAAGTGTCTTATACAAGTTTACTGCAATACCATGTCAACAAATCCGTTGTAATTATCATTTTAGTTGTCCAGGTTTTGCAGATACACCCCTTTTCAAGTAAGACATAAAAACAAAATCTGAGAGAAACCAGATATTATAAAAGAGGGTAATGTACAGAGAATACGAGCCTAACACGTGAAGAAGCAAGGCATTAGAAGGGGTTGGGGGGATGGGGTGTCTATTGGGGGCCCGATAGCTCAGTTGGTGGAACACGTAACTTGTGATCCGCGGGTCAGGGGTTGGAATCCAGGCCGGGACGGACACAGGTCAACTTTATGTGCAGACTCAGAGACGGTATCCATGCCCCACACCCGTGTCACCACTCTGGCACGAAGAAGATCTCGGTTATTCTGCCAGAAGTGCAGGTTGTGTATTGTTGAACCGGCTACAACACAACACACACACTGAACTGGGTAGCGCGACTCTCTTGTTACACACACTGAACTGGATAGCGCGACTCTGTTGCTGCTTGCTTTCTACTGGGAAGAACTAGCGACTTAAATGTTCCAGCAAAGGGACCATAGAGCAATAGAAATGAAATGAAATGGGTTCCACTGTATATCATCATCTTGGACATGTACAGATCATGTCAACCTCCGCTGTACTGATATTGCAGTGAGGAGGTTACCTCTCACTCATCCCCCTCCCCCACCCCCCTCCCCTTATGTAACCACTCACCCAGTAGAGAAATCCATCCCCCGAACATCTCATTGTCATTGCCTTAACATCTCATTGTCATTGCCTTAACATCTCATTGTCATTGCCTTAACATCTCATTGTCATTGCCTTAACATCTCATTGTCATTGCAAGGCGTGTGTTTTCTTTGTGATTTTGCATTGTCATGTTTGTGTCCGTGGACATTATTGTTTTTGCAACTGTTCCAATATAAACAGCTTTTTCACCGCTATCTTTTTTGAATGATGTATAGTTTTCTTAATGTCCTTTGGACCCTCCCACCTCTCTTGCTCGACATGCATGGTGTCGGTGTCAGGATCCTCCCTCCTCTACAGTATCTGAGGATAACTGTTCATGTGTTTGTTTTGATATGCTGATCGCTAAGACGCGTTCAAAAACGTTTTTCTCTCAGTGGGTTTGGTTATTTCAAATTGTTCAATATTTGTAGATATTTTCTATAGCATTTACTAAATGCACGCACTCACACATGATTTACAGATTGATAACTACTATCGGCGTGCATAAAGAAGTATTTCCCTCACTAAGCGTTAAGCACAAAAACAGCTCCAACAGGTAAAAAAAACACCTCTTTTAGAATTATAAATCACTGTTAGTGCTTATGTTCTTTTTATTCAATCTTTTCATTTTCTTGCTCTTCAGGTATTTTTGGTACAAGGTGTTGAATACACACTTTCTATCTTGACATCAACGGTCCAACTCTTGTCGCCAATTGTTACAGCAGCTATATAGCCTGTATCAGTTTATGTTAATCAGTGTTACACCTAGCCAGCATACCCAATGTCTTTCCAACATGTGATCTGAGATTGTGTAGCTACTTAGAGTTATTAATGTGTTTATAATGTTGAAACTGTGTATGCATTGTGGACCATGTGACGGATCAAAATGGTGGCTGTAGTTACTGGCTTGTTGGTAGTTTCTGACTGTTCATGCACTGCACATGAGTCAAGAGTAGTTTTCTTTTGAAGTAAAAACAAAACAAAAATAATGTGGGAATAACTTGCTTTGTTCGTGTTCCTCTTTGTGTGGGTCACACAGTAAAATGTGGTTGCGTGCGTGTGTGTGTGTGTGTGTGTGTGTGTGTGTGTGTGTGTGTTAGTGTTAGCCTCTATTACTATGTGCGTACGTGTGTGTGTGTGTAAATGTTAAGTCCTTTGTACTGGAAACTTGCATTCTCCCAGTAAGGTAATATATTGTACTACGTTGCAAGCCCCTGGAGCAAATTTTTGATTAGTGCTTTTGTGAACAAGAAACAATTGACAAGTGGCTCTATCCCATCTCCCCCCTTCCCTCCGTCGCGATATAACCTTGAATGGTTGAAAACGACGTTAAACACCAAATAAAGAAAGAAAGTGTGTGTGTGTGTGTGTGTGTGTGCGTGTGTGTGCGTGTGTGTGCGTGTGTGTGTGTGTGCCTCTGTGTACATGTCTGCGTGGACAGATGTGTGTATACATATATATATGTGTGTGTCTACACGCATCTCTGTGTGTATGGTCTGTATGTTTCTGTGTACGTGTGTCTGTGTGCATTCAACTGAGAAAAGAAAGACTCTTGAATCAGTCCCGCACAGCCACCTAGGTTGAAGGGCCATTCAGAACGAACAACCAAACATCTGTGTCGTGCTTGTATGTCGGTTTTTTGCATATTAGTGGATGCCTCGTTGAGCGCGAGTATAGATATGTGCCTGAGTGCTTGTGCGTATGCCGCTGTAGATATGTGCCTGAGTGCTTGTGCGTATGCCGCTGTAGATATGTGTGTGTCTGCGTATTACAATGTCTGTGCACTTGTGTTAATGCCTGTGTCCAGGTAAATTCGTTGAAGTAAAGTTGTCCAATTCTCCAAATGTTCATAAAATGTGTCAATGTCCATAATTTTGCATTTAATTAAAACAAATTACCACAAGGAACAGGAAAAAAGTTGACTTTTGCAAGACAAGAGCCGAAGTCTTTTAGTTTGAGGGTCCGACACGCTACCAAACGGCTACGCCAGCTCCATACACAGAGTAGTGAAAATAAATCATATGAACGATTTGTGGTTCTCAGATCAGGAATATACTCATGTGAAAAAAGCTCACACCTGAACTGCAAAGGCTTAAGATCTGTGTAGGCAGTTTCTCTCTCTCTCTCTCTCTCTCTCTCTCTCTCTCTCTCTCTCTCTCTCTCTCTCTCTCTCTCTCTCTCTCTCTCTCTCTCTCTCTCTCTCTCTCTCTCTCTCTCTCTCATTCTATCTTTCTCTCTCCCCCCCCTCTCTCTCTTCCTCTCTCTCTCTCAATCTCACTCTTTCTCAAGCAATAATGATAATATTTTCTTTCTCTCCCTCTCTCTCTCGCTCTCTCTCAATCTCTCTCTCATTCTATCTTTCTCTCTCCCCCCCTCTCTCTCTCTCTCTCTCTTCCTCTCTCTCTCTCTCTCTCTCTCTCTTAATCTCACTCTTTCTCAAGCAATAATGATATTTTCTTTCTCTCCCTCTCTCTCTATCTCTCTCTCTCTCAATCTCACTCTTTCTCAAGCAATAATGAGAATATTTTCTCTCTCTCTCTCTCTCTCTCTCTCTCTCTCTCTCTCTCTCTCTCTCTCTCTCTCTCTCTCTATTCATACCAGTAACACCTCGTTAGAATCAGTAAATTCTTCCCTGAAGAACACTTTGGACGAAGTTGCGAAATGGTGCACATCAAATGCCATGATACTGCACCCAGAAAAAACTAAAAGCATTGTTATTACCACAAGACAAAAGCATCAGATAAGTCCTCTTAAATTACAACTGTCCTTAGGTACAACTCAAATAGGCTACAGCAAGTTAAAGAACATCGCATACTTGGTGAAACTGTCGATGAAGAAATGAAATGGCAAACACACATAAGCAACCTCTGCAAAGTGTTATCAAGGAATTTGTATTTGTTGTCAAAACTCAAACATTATGCGAAGTCTGAAACATTAAAAATGTTCGTTCATGCTCATATACTGTTCAAAAAAAGAAACGCATAGTTGCTACTTGCCAAATTTGTTTTATTTTTCGAAAAAATTAACAGAAAATCCAATATTTAGATTATTTGTTTGAAATTTGGTATGGACACAGTTGAATGCACACACAGTTCATTTGCATCTTCAAATCAATCAGTCAATCAATACGATTGGGTGCCGAGGCTGTCAAGTCAGTAGGGGGTGTGACTGCCTTGAGCAGCAACAACTGCCCGGCACCTTCTGGGCATGGACTGGATCAGATGCCGGATATCTTGCTGTGGGATGGTGTCCCACTCCTCCTGAAGTGCCTGCAATAGATCGCGGTGATTTGCCGGCGCTTCTTCTCGCCTGCGCACACGTCTGTCCAATTCATCCCAGAGGTGTTCTATCGGGTTCATGTCTGGCGACATGGATGGCCAGGGAAGCACCTGGACATGGTGGTCGGTGAGGAACTGGGTGGTGAGTCGTGCTGTGTGCGGGCGAGCGTTGTCCTGCTGGAATATGGCATCCTGGTCAGCCAGAAGAGGAAGGGCGTGTGGGCGCAGAATTTCCTCCACGTATCGCTGGGCAGTTATGCGCCCTTGGACGTGCACCAGGGTGCTCCTTCCAGCGGTATTGATCGCCCCCCACACCATGACGCCTCCACCACCATGAACGGGTGCCTCATCCACACAGTTGGGCGCGTAACGTTCGTTTACTCTCCGGTAGACCCTCCTCCGACCATCATGTCGCTGGAGCAGGAAGTAGGACTCGTCGCTGAACCACACGTGTCTCCAGTGATTCCGGACGGTCCAGCGAAGGTGCTGGTTGCCCCACTGCACTCGGTTCTGGCGATGGCGGCGGGTGAGGACAGCTCCTCTGTGAGGTCTGCGAGCTCTCAAACCAGCTTCATGCAGGCGGTTCCGCACGGTCTGGTCCGATAATCGGTGTGGCCCGGGGAGAGCCTGGACAGAAGATGAGGCCGACAGGAAACGATTCCGGAGGTGGCGGAGCCGTATGAAGCGGTCGTGAGCAGCAGTTGTCGCCCTTGGTCTTCCCGCTCGTGGCAAGTCAGCAACGGAGCCAGAGGCTTGAAACCTGACCCACAGTCTACTGATGGTGCTCTGGGACACGTGGAAGTGCCTGGCGATTGCACTTTGACTTTGGCCTGCTTGTAAACGACCCAATGCAATTTGGCGGTCTTCTCTGCTCAATCGGGCCATCTTTCGTCGCTGAATTGTCGTCTGATTTCTTTGTGGCGAACAATCCGCTTTTATGGGTTTTGGAAGACATGGTGAGAGCTCAATATTCCCCGAGTTTCACGAGATTACACTGAAGCATGACGAGTGGTCATGCCAAATGAGCAATTTTGACATTGTAGCCACTGATAACGCATGCGTCACGTGCAGAGCTCACTTGTGGCAATGGACGAAAGGTCGACGACCAGATAAACATTTTCTGCAGTTTGGTGGATATCCTTGTAGCCATATAACTAAATTAACCAAATATTACAAGCTATGCGTTTCTTTTTTTGAACAGTATATAATGCCTCAACATATTAATTTTGCTTCGACATTGTGGGATGGCTGCAGTGATGTTCACTTATTGAAACTCAATTCTGTGTACCGTCGTGCTGCAAAACTTATCCTGTATGAATCGCACATGTCTACAGAAATGAAGTTAAACAGCCTTAATTTCCTTCCCCTAAAAACCCACCTTGCATACAATAAGGCTGTCTGTATGTATAAATTAGTTCATGGTGATGTGCCCAGTTATGTGCAATCCTATTTTACACATGTTACGAAGAGGTATGGGTCTCAAAATTTACTTCCTCCAATTCCTCGTATAGATCTTTATAAATCCAGCTTAGCTTTTTCAGGATCATCTCTGTGGAATTCTTTGCCAATAGAAATCAAACGATCCGCATCCTTAAAGGCCTTTAAAAGGCAGTTGCACACACATTTGATCACACTATAAACTGCCCCTGATGTCCAGTTTCCATTGTGTACTCGGATAATGTATGCAATGCTCTTAAGTGGGTTTTTTATTTTAAATATTGTATATGTAGTTAATCTGAATGCGTAATCCCTCGTCCCCCTTCTTCTTGAAACTTAAGCTGCCTGTATATGGCCCTGTTCGGCAATACATTGCTGTACTTTTTTTAAGAAATTTAAAAAAAACGTTTCCGTTGTTTGTGTCTGGTCTTGTTTTTTATGACTTTGCGAGTCCAATATTTTTTATGTTTATACTCGACCATTATTTTGATGTTTTACTAGTTTAATACTTTGATGAGATACTGTTCATTTTAGGTATGAAATGATAGCATGTGCTGTATGTAGGTATGCTAGCGCACGCTCGCGCGCGCGAGCATGTGTGTGTGAGGGGGATGTGTGTGTATATGTGTGCATGTGTGTGTGTCTCTTCTTTGCATGTTTTTATGCCTACGGATTTTCAAATACTCTGCAACACATGTAACCCAAATTCAACATGTGCTCGTACAATACCGCTTCTTTTATGAAAACATTGCTTCGGCCATGTTGATTTTAATCAACCAATTTCTTGTGTCATTTCAGATCTGCTCGTATTCCAATCAGTGCAATTTTCCACTGCTGTGTTTTGCGGGCGTTTTGTGTGACCTATCGTGTTGAGAAAAACATCAAAATGTATTTTTGCGAAACAACTTAATACGAAAAGAAAAGAAAGCATGCAGAAGTATGTTTGGGTCTTTCAAGACTTTGTGAACAACGAAAATATTCTATCTTTCAAGTAAAGGGGCATGTCTGCTTGTCTCTGCTTCGAAGGTAGGGCTAGGGAGATTTTACAGCTTTAACGTCAAAATGGCAGTTGCATTTGACAAGCTTTTTGTTATTACTTTTTCTTTTAATTACCATAGATCATTAGATGTGTTCGTAAACACGTCCAGAGCTGTGAGGTACAAATTCGCTAAGAAATTTGATTGTGTGCTCCGGAACTGCAACGTCGATCGGTTCAGTAGTTTTCTCTCAATCTCTCTACTCATAGATACACTGACTCACACACAGACACCACCACCTGGATTCCCACCTGGATTCCTCGTCTATGTTAAACCATTTAGTCAAAACTTGACTAAATGTACAAAGTACATAATTATATACATGTACTCGTTTCACCACACTTCGCACAAGACCATATTTTCATTTTCACATTTTTATTTTGCATATGTTATATACAGTAAAAAATATATATAATATATGAACCATATTTTAATGGACTGCACTGCACAATCATCGGCACATGCTGATATGTTGCTTCAATTTTTTTCCACTTTCTCAAATAAACGTTTACTGGCAGTACATGCACAGAAAAAGCTCCAAAATGATATGTCAAAGATTTTCTCATTTTGATGTATACAACCTGTAACCAAAAGATCTGTAAACAAAAAAAAAGGTGGAATGTAAAACTTAAAAGAAATTAACTGGGCGAAATGTATCAAACATACTCTGACATAACAATGATGATTATTTACAAATGGCAGCAGATGACTCATGGAAAAAACGAAACAAACAGAGATCAAATAACCAAAGGGAAGTAAGCGCTCTAAATGCAAACGACATGTGTATTGGAGTAAGCGAGAGTTATACGGAACCAATCTCCTGGCACCTGAGAGAAAAACAAGCATTGAAATGAACAAGCGACTTTCATCCTACGCACATGTGGTATGCATTTAGAGCGCTAACTACTTCCCTTTGATTATTTGATCTCTAATTAGCGCTCTGCCTCATGTGTTCAAGATTGAAACAAACACAGCATAGCCTGTGCCCCTCAACACCCGATAAAGACCCGAAATTGAATTAATGTCGTAAGTGACCCCTATTGTCGCTGTGAAATTCCTACCCTGCATGAGCAAAATGCATTATGCTGTTGATTTGCCGGTATGTGTCAAAACGGAAGGATGGTCTTCTGACACGACGGACAGACGTTTGGTGCACATGATCACAGAGACAAGAAGGAATGTATCTCTAACTGTGGGAAACGTCAAGCAACCAGATGTACCCAACATTACAACCTGGCCACGATTCTGCTGGAACAGCACTGCATAGGAAAACTGCCCCCATCCTTCCACTCTGAGATAATCCGATCTGGCACTGAATTTAGCTTCAGCACATCCACAAAGGCTAAAAACTAATAATAAAACAAAGTTAAAAAATATTAAAAAGTAAAAGAAGATTAATAAAAGGTATAGGCACTACAGTTGCAAACAGGTAGGATATGAGGATGAATAATTTCAAATATATCCCGATTAAGTGATTTCATAACACTCTCTCAATCTCATTTACCCTCCATTCAGTCTGTGCACCAGATCAAGTATAATGAATCCACACAAAAACATGCATCTTGGCTAAATGGAATGTACATGTTTGCAAAGAGTTACAAAAGAAAATACTATGTACAAAATGAACAAAAGCATTATTTACAGTTAAACAGGAGATTAATTGTGTCTTTTCCATATTTCAGGAATGAAGTAAAAGCAAAAGAGAAATCTAAAAAAATAACCTGCCACAAACAAATCTTTTCTAAAAGATGTGTGCTGTCTCTATAGACCCTATCGGTATTCCAAGCTCTCGTAATCTCTCGCAAGCTTCAGAGCATAGCAAAGCATGCGGTACAGCGATCTCGTGCGAGCTGCACAAGCGAAGGTTTGAAGTTCTCGCGATGTTCAAAGCATAACAAAGAGCGTGTCTCGTGAGAGCTGCTCAGATACCGAAAAGGTCTATTACAGCCTGTTATCTGTACATCTCATAGTGCTCAAAAATGAGAGAGTGTACTGCTACTGTACTTGTCTTAAAAATAATATAGCAGTTTTTATACATTTTGAAAAGAGTCATTTGAAAGAATCTCTAAAACAGCACACAGTGTAAGGCTTTACTATTGCTCGTTTTGTGATTAAGGGGAAGTAATTCACTCAGTTGTCTGAACCATCGTTTACCAAAACTCTTCTGGTACTGTATTTAAAAGTTATGGAGTGTGTAACTAAAAAAAAATTAGGCATGTATAGATTCTGATTTTCAACAAGGGTCCTGTGTATATTGGTATACATTGTAACTTGTCAAATTCCATGTCTTTCAAGAACCAGAGATCGAAGGGTTTCCAACAACTTTACAACAAAGTTACATGCAGAAGCAAATCCTAACATCACTGAATTTTCCTAAAGCATTTTTAAACTCTTCATTATGATAAGCCAGCACTCCTAACCCACACAAGCAATCTTCTTCATGTATTATCTTTTTCAGTTTCATAAGCACTCACCCCACCCCCAACCCTAAAATCAAGTTCACAATGCAGTCCACTGAAATCCATTTTTCGTCGCAGTTCAGAAGATCAGTACCCAGTGTATCTAAAGTGATTCGACAGGTCCCAACCTATTTTCACATAGCCAAACCCTAAAATGAAGTCCAATCAAATCCAATTTGCGTGGCGGTTGAGAGGATCAGTGGCCGGTGTACCTGAAATGATTCCACAAGACCCATCCCTATCTTCAACCATGTAGTCCCCAACTCTAAAATTAAGTTTACAATATAGTCCACCCAAATCCACTTTGCCTTGCAGTTCCCAGGATCTTCACCCAGCCCAAACCCAATATCAAGTTCACAATATGGTCCATTCAAATCCATTTTTCCTGGTGGTTGCGGTGATCAGTAGCCGGTGTACCTGAAGTGGTCCCAGCAGACGATGGCAATGATGAGCATGAGGGTGATGACGGTGCAGAACATGCCGCCAGCAGCCGCACCCTTGGCGTACACCCCGTACTGCGATGCCTTCATGTAGTCACACTTGGCGTAGTAGATCTTGGATTGCTCTGCAAGCAAATGAATAGATTAGATAGGAAACAAGCAAATGAATAGATTAGATAGGAAACAAGCAAATGAATAGATTAGATAGGAAACAAGCAAATGAATAGATTAGATAGGAAACAAGCAAATGAATAGATTAGATAGGAAACAAGCAAATGAATAGATTAGATAGGAAACAAGCAAATGAATAGATTAGATAGGAAACAAGCAAATGAATAGATTAGATAGGAAACAAGCAAATGAATAGATTAGATAGGAAACAAGCAAATGAATAGATTAGATAGGAAACAAGCAAATGAATAGATTAGATAGGAAACAAGCAAATGAATAGATTAGATAGGAACCAAGCAAATGAATAGATTAGATAGGAACCAAGCAAATGAATAGATTAGATAGGAAATAATAATGAGAGAAAACAAAGCCCCCACCTCCAATGACTTACGACTCAACCAATAAATCAAATGAATCCAGAAAACAAAGCCCCCACCTCCAATGACTTATGACTCAATCAATAAATCAAATGAATCCAGAAAACAAAAACTAAGTGAGGTAGAGACTAAATAATAAGATCCAACAAACAAAGGGACATATAAAAGCTCTAAATTGATAGCCTTGAGGTGCACAAAGAGCCAGTAAGACTTAGGCCAGTAAGGCCAAAAAAGAAATAAATGTTGTTGGTTTAGGGAGCCCCCCGCGGGTTAGGGGGAAGAATTTACCCGATGCTCCCCAGCATGTCATAAGAGGCGACTAACGGATTCTGTTTCTCTTTTTACCCTTGTTAAGTGTTTCTTGTATAGAATATAGTCAATTTTTGTAAAGATTTTAGTCAAGCAGTATGTAAGAGGTGTTAAGTCCTTTGTGCTGGAAGCTTGCATTCTCCCAGTAGGGTAATACATTGTACTACGTTGCAAGCCCCTGGAGCAAATTTTTGATTAGTGCTTTTGTGAACAAGAAACAATTGACAAGTGGCTCTATCCCATCTCCCCCCTTTCCCCGTCGCGATATAACCTTCGTGGTTGAAAACGACGTTAAACACCAAATAAAAAAAAGTTGGTTTAAAACTTTTGGCTAACCTGACAGATCCTAATTTTCCCGCCAACCCAAAACTTTTTTCTATTTCTAAAAAAAAACCACACACCTTTTGGTACATTTTGAGAACCATACCGAGACTAAGGGAAGTAACCTCCTTTGAGCTTGAGACAAAATGGTGCTTGTGATGTTTTCATATTATTATGAGATCAACTAAATTTGAAGAAAAAAAGCCTACCTACCGACCCTATTTTTTGGGTCACGTTACCCTAAACCAACATTATTTTTTTCGGGGGGAGGGAGGGGGAGCTATTCTTCTGGAACATGAGAGAGAGGGAATACGTGTATTAAAAATTAAAATTTACAAGCGACTTCATCCTTATTCAATATTTGAACTTATCCGTAGCAACTTCCATCCTGATGAGTGACGTCAGCCACTGTCTGACCCAAACATACAGAATTTACTGACACTGGTTGCCGTGGTGTTTTCTTTTTGTTTTGAAGGGACTTCATCCTGAGAACCATGATGAACTCTTGTTGCATATGTCGGATGTGATTAGAGCGCTTACGTCCCTTTGTTTCTTACAAAATAATCGTATTTGTCACACTCAACACACAATAAGTGACAGATACACAGTGACACACAAACGCACAGTGACACACACAGTAACACACACAGAGACACAGTGACACACACACAATGAGTGACAGCTACACAGTGACACACACACGCACAGTGACACACACTCATTGATGCATACACACACAATAAGTGACAGCTACACAGCGACACACAAACGCACAGTGACACACACTCATTGATGCATACACACACACAATAAGTGACAGCTACACACAAACGCACAGTGACACACACTCATTGATGCACACACACACAATGAGTGACAGCTACACAGCGACACACGCACGCACAGTGACACACACCCATTGATGCACACACAGTAACACACACAGAGACACAGTGACACACACACAATAAGTGACAGATACACAGTGACACACGCACGCACAGCGACGCACTCATTGATGCACACACACAGTATAGATAGAAACCTACCAGCCAACAGAATGGCGAAGATGCCGAAGAGTGGGTTGAAGAAGACGGAACAGAAGGCGATGGGCCAGTTGTCCATGGGGCGCCGGTAGGGGTTGGGGGACTTGGTCATAACGGGCAGGATGTACGACATCCCCGACACTGTGTACGTAGAGTACAGACTCCGGCGACTCCCGTACAGCATCGACCTTGACCCCATGGAGTGCGCGCTGATGGAGGGCTGTGAGCCGTAGCGTTTCATGGGGATGCCGACCTCGCTAATTTCCGACATGCTGCCGCCTTTGGAGTCGCCGTAGTAATAGGCGGGGTACCCCGGATGGGGGGTGTTGGCGGTCGTCATCTTTGTGGTGTCTGCTCTCTGGAAATCAAAATGAAAAATGTGTTCTCAATCTCATTCAATTTTTATAACAAAAACATGCTAGTAACTTCAGTAAGGCTCACGCATCTCTCAGTCTCACTCATTCATCTGATCTACTGTTGTCTTCTTTCAGTGTGCTTACTTCCTTTTGTTAATGTTATTAAAATAGTACTTTACTAAACGCGCAGTCAATTGGTTCACCAGCTCAGATCTGGCCAAACTTTGGCATGGGATAAGATTCATGTATGTCGCCAACAAACTGTCAAACTGTCAAACTGTCAAACTGTCAAACTGTCACACTGTCACACTGTCAAACTGTCAAACTGTCAAACTGTCAAACTGTCAAACTGCCACACTGCCACACTGTCACACTGTCAAACTGTCACACTGTCAAACTGTCAAACTGTCACACTGTCAAACTGTCACACTGTCAAACTGTCAAACTGTCACACTGTCAAACTGTCAAACTGTCAAACTGTCACACTGTCAAACTGTCACACTGTCAAACTGTCAAACTGTCACACTGTCACACTGTCACACTGTCAAACTGTCACACTGTCACACTGTCACACTGTCACACTGTCAAACTGTCACACTGTCAAACTGTCAAACTGTCAAACTGTCACACTGTCAAACTGTCAAACTGTCAAACTGATAAAAAAAAGCCCTAATTATATCGTCATGTAGTGATGTAGTGCACACTACCCACCTTTCAGTTCAAGTTCACTGGTGAATCGTGAGTCATTCTTAAATCTTCAAACAAAAATCGGCCGTTCGTCATATATATTCTAACACTACTGAACTGATAAACAACAGGTTACAGTCTAACAATATATAATACAATAGAAGCTTCTTTAAAACTTTGTGTTCATCCATTTCTAATTCTAGACATGTATTTGAAATCAGTGTCAGTGTCACATTCACTGATTCAGCCTTTGACCCCAGTCATTGGGTACAAGTAGTGTTTAAAACCGATTAATGCAGAGGGCTAACTTTTGACCCCACCCTACTTGACGGGTGCCGTTTTCAAATCTATGTAGCTCGTTACCTAATTGACCTATTTTAATTTAATTACTACCGTTGTCTTTGTCTTTAAAATACCTTTCCAATGATATATATATATGCCTATTTTGAAAAAAAATTAAAAATGGCCTGACCTAGCTAAGCCTACCTGTCGAACGCATGGAACGCTTGAACGTGATTACTTTTGCTTTGCAGAGGCAAAAAGCTCATTCAGTGACGACTAAGGAACGCATAATTAGTCCATCTAAATGACCATCTAGAAGAAAGGCGACGCAATAATCAAAACTTACCTGTCTGTCAACTTGTCACCTGTTCGCGTCCGGATCTACAATCGGAAGTAGGAAATGAAAATAGCTAAGTGCGCATGTGCGAAGCAGGTGAAACTGTCAAGAAAGACAACCGCTGTAGGTAGAATGTCTTTTTTGGTAAAAGTTATTCCCCTTTACAGTTGAGTCGCTACTTCATGTGCCTTGTCCTTGCGGGCCAATTAATAGTTATGCTTTTTTTGCATCAGGGATTCATATTTGGAGATTGTATCTATGCTTGCAAGCTTTAATTATCTAGTCGTTTGAATTGATTGTACTCCCTTTTTTTTTTTTTTTTTTTTGGGGGGGGGGGGGGGGGGGGGGCATGAGTCGCGTTTCTCAATGTTTTTCCGCTGTGACTTGGACTGAATTTTCTCTATGGTTTCAGTGTTTCAAAAGGCTTTATTTTTGAGACGACGGCTCAGCCCTCGTTTTACTCTCACTAAAGTCTCTGTTTCTCTATTTTCAGTGTTGACTTGGTGGGTCGTCAGTCACACATAATTATGAAGGTTGCCTGCAAGTAAACGAGAGAGAGAGAGAGAGAGAGAGAGAGAGAGAGAGAGAGAGAGAGAGAGAGAGAGAGAGAGAGAGAGAGAGAGAGAGAGAGAATGACTGACAATGACAATGACAAATTCTTTATTTACGAGGGTAGTGGCATAAGCAAACAGGTGCTTTTTTACATCCAGCCCTCGCCCATGGGAGGGAGCGAGAGAGAGAGAGACTGACAGAGACTGAGACTGAGACAGAGAGAGAGACAGAGCGAGAGACAGAGACAGAGAGTCAGACTGAGATGCAGAGACAGAGAAAAGGAAAACTGACTTGAAAAGACAGACACGCTGACTGAACTCAGTGATGGACAGACAAACTGAGACACAACACAGACAAACACAGAGTAGACACAGTCATTAACTAACCCGATAGCACACAAAAACACAGACCGAGTCAAAACACAAATATATGGAAAGCTATATTTATTTGAATCATCATTAATTCTCACACACTGAGGCAATCACTGATGATATTGATGGTTTGCATAAGCCCCCATATCGCCTGCACCGGCTTCCAATGATACAATAATTTGAAGTTTCCATTCAGTTACAATTATACAATAGTTTGAAAATGTCACTTGTGATGGTAGCTCATCCAACAATGGGGCCATTTGTGTCTTGCAGACTGAAACATAACGTGTTTTGATTGTTATTTGTAGTCGTGATTTTTACATAGTTAAATTGTAATTAATTCTGAATACGGCATTAAAGAACTTCTCTAACTCACACAAAAACACAAACGTACATGGACGCTCGCACGAACGAACGAACATACACGTGGCACGCACGCATGCACACAGATAAACGAACACCACCAGCACCACCACCACCCATACCACAAAACACAATACAACGCAGGGTTGTTTTTGAAGTTAACGTCGATGGTCAGCAGAACGCGGGGCCGGACACTGATTTCAAATCGCCGAGAACTGTTGACATTGTGAGAGAAGCACGGCGGACTGCACACGGTGTCCTCACAATAACATTAAAAACACTTTATTGTCCATGAAAAGGAATAAATTAAAACGGAAAATTGCCATCGACACGTCTAACCTAAGAGACCGACTGTATATTGTGTTATTGTATTTGTCAGACTTGATTGTACCAAGTCCCTACACATGTTGTAATGCGCTTAGAGCCAAATATTTTTGGTTTTTTTGTAAGGGATAGGCGCAATATAAATACACTTTATTATTATTTATTTATTATAATTATTAACCTGCCTGTCAACGATTATAAAATACACACCTGAATTGAATTACTGTACAAGAACAAGAACATTCAAAAGAGTCACATAAAACACATATAATTATTGTATTAAGAATATTGCACAATACATGTTTACTTCATCATCACATGCAGCTGTTACAATAACATGGTCTGTGTACAGTAGAACTCCCTTTAAGACCTCTACACATCTGAGAAAATTGGGTCTTAAACAGGAGGAAGTCTTAAAGAGGAGGGAGTCTTAGAATAAGGATGAATTGACAAAGACTTTGAGCAGAAAGAAGGAGAAAAGAGACAGGGATGTCATAGAGCGCGTCCCTGTGTCCTGTACGCACTAGAAGCCGGAAACACGTACTAGAAATGTATGGAAGGGGTCCCTGCAGGACGCACTAGATTTTAAAAGAGGGGGTCCCTGGACGCACTAGATTTTAAAAGAGGGGGTCCCGGGACGCACTATACTTTAAAAGAGCGGGTCCCGGGACGCACTATACTTTAAAAGAGCGGGTCCCGGGACGTACTAGACTTTAAAAGAGCGGGTCCCGGGACGCACTAGACTTTAAAATTGCGGGTCCCGGGACGCACTAGACTTTAAAAGAGCGGGTCCTGGATTGTCATGTCCACCTAAAATATTCCAAGGAAGAATACACTTCACAGTACACAATACGTGACCACAATGTTTTATAAGTACACTGGGACTTTTCGGCTTTTGGACCCTTAGGACCCTCTAACATTCTGCTGTGGGGGTCCATGGACCCTCTAAAAATTGAAAGTGGGGGTCCCGGGACGCACTAGAGGGGCGTCCGTGGGGAGCCCTGAAGGTCCAAAAAGGGAAGGAGTCTTCATTTCGGGGCGGGGGTCTTATTAGGGGGGTCTTATTAGGGGGGTCTTAATACTCCACACTCAGGCTATGGTGACACCAAAGACTGCCTACATTTTTCTTTTAAACTTAGCGAAACTTGTATGGCCATTTCTGTAAATGTTCTCCAGGAAATAAGTCCAAGCTCAAATACCTGGCGATACAAACGTAATCCATGTGCTGCATGCAAGGCATTGTAGTCCATTTTAAATCCTGTTCCCTGTCGAGTGCCATGCACGTGACCTGACCTACACGGCTCTTCATTGGCTGACCTGGCGCCCAATTTGCATACGTGACGTCATCATGATGTTTATTCATCCACACAAAAAACCCTTGTTCGAAGTGGTCCGACCCCAGCATCCAAATGTGGCGAGAAAATGGACCTGGTGACAAAGGAAAGAAAGTTGGAAAGAGAAAGAATGGAACAAAGAAAGAAAAAAAGGAACAAACAAACAAACACAAACACAAACACAAACAAACAAACAAAAAGCTGCGAGTTTAAAAACACAACAGAAACTATCCACATTAAATAAATAAAAAATAAATAAAATGTTTGGCTCGATCGTTTTATGAGTACCTAATCAAACAGCACATGATTTAACATTTTAAGAAACGTAAAAGATATCTTGTTCAAGTTGTTTCTTCGTATGCTTGTTCGTTTGTTGTTCTATGATTAAGTCATCCTAAGCTAAGCTAATTCAGAAAGAAGAGACCGACACAGTTTGAGGAGAAGGAGGATATTAAAAGGGTGGAGGGAGAGAGAGAGAGAAGGGGGGGGGGGGGGCAGGGCCGGATCTTAGCAGGGTGAGGGGGGTTTTGCAATTGTGGATGGGGTACATTAGTAGTTGAGGGTGTGAACCTCCGAACCTCCAAAGAGGGGGCGGGGGGTGGGAGTTGAGAGACAATTTTTGAAATCCAGATTAAAATATGTGCAATCTGGCGCATTCTGGGAGTATTTGTCATGAGTTTTAAAGGCAAAACAAAATGAAGGAGGTACATGGTCAGGCCAGGGGGGGGGGGGGGGGGCGCGGGGGGTCCGGGCAACAGGACCCCCCCCCCTGGATTCGGCCCTGGGGGGGGGGGGGGGTCAGACAGACAGACTGGCAGGCAATCACTCACACACACACACACACACACACACACACACACACACACACACACACACACACACACACACACTAAAATCAATAAACTGTACTGCGTGTAGGTTGAATCGGGACGTCGGGAGGCAGAGTGCTTGTCGTCCCAGTCACGACGTTGGCTGAAAAGAAGCTTCTCAGATATCCCTGCAGACGGCGTGCGTCTTCTGACGTCACCACAGAGACCAGCTCAGTGCCCATGGCGTCACAGTAACCCTTGGAAACGTATCCTTACGTCAAAACCTACATCTGTATTCACTCATTAGAAAGGATATTGGATAAGCCTCCAAACGGGAACACTTGAAACATTAAAACAAGAACATAATACCTTTGGGGGAAAAAAGTTAAATGCGTCACAACTTGAATCTACACGAATCCGATTGACAAGGATAAGATAATTACATTTTCATTTCATTTCATTTCATTTCATTTTCATTACTTTATTGTCCCATCGCTGGGAAATTCGGGTCGCTTCCTCCCGGTGGAAAGCTAGCAGCAACGGAGTCGCGCTACCCAGGTGTCTGCGTGTTTAGGTGTATTCAGCCACCTGCACTTATGGCAGAATGACCAAGGTCTTTCACGTGCCATTGTGATGACACGGGGGTGGGACATGGCTTCCGTCTCTGGGTCTGCACATAAAGTTGACCCGTGTCCGTCCCGGCCCGAATTCGAACCTGCGACCTTCCGATCACAAGTCCAGTGCTCTACCAACTGAGCTATGGAATAAGCATCAAACCCGGAATACTTACAATGCTACAGCACGGCCACTTTACACAGTTAATGTATTTATTCTAAGTGATGTGTGGAAGGCAGGCAGCGGACATTACGGAGATTTAATAAACGAAACGTCGGGACGTTTCGTTTTGAAGTCGTGGTAAACGTCATCATTTCGGGAGTCTCTCGCTGGAAAGGTGAAGGTCAACTGAAACGGAACGTGGAACGTCAAAACGCAGTCACGTTTTCCACCCCCAAAAAACGAACAATATTTCGTCAACTTTTGTGAGTATTTTTGCACACTAACAGTTTTATTTGTTGGCCATTTTATGCATTGCTAGATTCATCAACCCTTTCACAGTCTTTCAGCGCTGAGAATGTGTTCATTGGAGGTAGACAACTGTTGTGAACTGAAATATTTTGAAGGGTGCTGATCCTGGTACATTTATCCAACTTCATGGTGAAGAAAGCAAATGGCGAAGCAGAAGTAGGTCATCGCATCGAATTTTTATTCTGGCTTCGTATGTGATTTTGTATAAACAAAGTCTGTGTGATTTATTTGGACTGAAAATAATCAAAGTATGCCCGATTCTGGACCACCTCCTAGGGTTTTTTTTCCCCATTCTGATCGAGGACAGACGTGATAATTTCACTTGAAGATTTATCGCCCTTCCTTCATTCCGAAACGAAACGTGAATACATCTAAATCTTGTCTGTGGCCTATGCCGTCTCGTTTCACGTTCCGTTTCGCGGGGTGACTCATTCACCAAACGAAACGAGCTGCAAAACGAAACGTGCTGTCTCTTGAATCTCCCTAATGACAGTCTTTTACGACACCGAATGATGTTACTCAGCGCAGCATACAAGGTGTGTTCTCGGTTGTATGGCACATTTGCAATATCATTGAAACCATACTTGGCGATTTGAACAAAAAAGCTTTCCGTTGACAAGCGTGGCTTGGGTTGACATCCGAGTTCAAATGTTTCTAACTTCAAAAGTTATTAAGACGAACCCCCCCCCCCCCCCCCCCCCCGACTAAAGCCTAGCCACAACACAGAAGGAGTGAAATTTGTCCAGCTACCCTTGCTTCCAGCCATGTTGCGCCCTGTGCGAGGTGTCGGTAGCACGACTGGTCAACCCTGGTGAAACCACGTGGACATCGCGCTGTGGACTGGGCCGCCTCGCTCACTGAAAGTATGATTAAATACAACATACCATGATGAAACGGAGGTTTTGAACACCGTGACTGCATGATCACGCGCGTATGCATCCACTCACACACGAACGCAGACAGACACAGACAGACCGACAGACACTGACAGACAGACACGCAGGCACGCACGTACACACACACACACATGCACGTGCGCATACAGACATAGACGCTCGCACGCACACACATACGGGCGGTAAGGGGGGACGGGGGGGGGGGGGGGGGGGGAGGCAGGAAGGGCGGAGAATAAAGATCGACGAGGCTTAAAAAGTCATGTTTTTTTCAACGAAGACCGCGCTTTGTCGATGTTTGTACATCTTTCTTCTCGTGTAAACTTCCACAGGTCCATCCGGGCTTTTACAGCGAAGAAAAGCTGTCTCCTATTTACACACACATCAAACATTAACATTCTGACTACTTGCTTCGCTCGGTGGATTACATCCAACATTAACATTCTGGCTACTTGCTTCGCTCGGTGGATTACATCAAACATTAACATTCTGGCTACTTGCTTCGCTCGGTGGATTACATCAAACATTAACATTCTGGCTACTTGCTTCGCTCGGTGGATTACACCAAACATTAACATTCTGGCTACTTGCTTCGCTCGGTGGATTACATCCAACATTAACATTCTGGCTACTTGCTTCGCTCGGTGGATTACATCCAACATTAACATTCTGGCTACTTGCTTCGCTCGGTGGATTACATCCAACATTAACATTCTGGCTACTTGCTTCGCTCGGTGGATTACATCCAACATTAACATTCTGGCTACTTGCTTCGCTCGGTGGATTACACCAAACATTAACATTCTGGCTACTTGCTTCGCTCGGTGGATTACATCCAACATTAACATTCTGGCTACTTGCTTCGCTCGGTGGATTACATCCAACATTAACATTCTGGCTACTTGCTTCGCTCGGTGGATTACATCCAACATTAACATTCTGGCTGCTTGCTTCGCTCGGTGGATTACATCAAACATTAACATTCTGACTACTTGCTTCGCTCGGTGGATTACATCCAACATTAACATTCTGGCTACTTGCTTCGCTCGGTGGATTACACCAAACATTAACATTCTGGCTACTTGCTTCGCTCGGTGGATTACATCAAACATTAACATTCTGGCTACTTGCTTCGCTCGGTGGATTACATCAAACATTAACATTCTGGCTACTTGCTTCGCTCGGTGGATTACATCCAACAGTAACATTCTGGCTACTTGCTTCGCTCGGTGGATTACATCAAACATTAACATTCTGACTACTTGCTTCGCTCGGTGGATTACATCCAACATTAACATTCTGGCTACTTGCTTCGCTCGGTGGATTACACCCAACATTAACATTCTGGCTACTTGCTTCGCTCGGTGGATTACATCCAACATTAACATTCTGGCTACTTGCTTCGCTCGGTGGATTACACCCAACATTAACATTCTGGCTACTTGCTTCGCTCGGTGGATTACATCCAACATTAACATTCTGGCTACTTGCTTCGCTCGGTGGATTACATCCAACATTAACATTCTGGCTGCTTGCTTCGCTCGGTGGATTACATCAAACATTAACATTCTGGCTACTTGCTTCGCTCGGTGGATTACATCAAACATTAACATTCTGGCTACTTGCTTCGCTCGGTGGATTACATCAAACATTAACATTCTGGCTACTTGCTTCGCTCGGTGGATTACATCCAACATTAACATTCTGACTACTTGCTTCGCTCGGTGGATTACATCAAACATTAACATTCTGACTACTTGCTTCGCTCGGTGGATTACATCAAACATTAACATTCTGGCTACTTGCTTCGCTCGGTGGATTACATCAAACATTAACATTCTGGCTACTTGCTTCGCTCGGTGGATTACATCCAACAGTAACATTCTGGCTACTTGCTTCGCTCGGTGGATTACACCCAACATTAACATTCTGGCTACTTGCTTCGCTCGGTGGATTACATCCAACATTAACATTCTGACTACTTGCTTCGCTCGGTGGATTACATCCAACATTAACATTCTGGGTGCTTGCTTCGCTCGGTGGATTACATCCAACATTAACATTCTGGCTACTTGCTTCGCTCGGTGGATTACATCCAACATTAACATTCTGGCTACTTGCTTCGCTCGGTGGATTACATCCAACATTAACATTCTGGCTACTTGCTTCGCTCGGTGGATTACACCAACATTAACATTCTGGGTGCTTGCTTCGCTCGGTGGATTACATCCAACATTAACATTCTGGCTACTTGCTTCGCTCGGTGGATTACATCCAACATTAACATTCTGGCTACTTGCTTCGCTCGGTGGATTACACCCAACATTAACATTCTGGCTACTTGCTTCGCTCGGTGGATTACACCCAACATTAACATTCTGGCTACTTGCTTCGCTCGGTGGATTACACCCAACATTAACATTCTGGCTACTTGCTTCGCTCGGTGGATTACATCCAACATTAACATTCTGGCTACTTGCTTCGCTCGGTGGATTACATCCAACATTAACATTCTGGCTACTTGCTTCGCTCGGTGGATTACACCAAACATTAACATTCTGACTACTTGCTTCGCTCGGTGGATTACATCAAACATTAACATTCTGGCTACTTGCTTCGCTCGGTGGATTACACCAAACATTAACATTCTGGCTACTTGCTTCGCTCGGTGGATTACATCAAACATTAACATTCTGGCTACTTGCTTCGCTCGGTGGATTACATCAAACATTAACATTCTGGCTACTTGCTTCGCTCGGTGGATTACATCCAACATTAACATTCTGACTACTTGCTTCGCTCGGTGGATTACATCAAACATTAACATTCTGACTACTTGCTTCGCTCGGTGGATTACATCCAACATTAACATTCTGGCTACTTGCTTCGCTCGGTGGATTACACCAAACATTAACATTCTGGCTACTTGCTTCGCTCGGTGGATTACATCCAACATTAACATTCTGGCTACTTGCTTCGCTCGGTGGATTACATCCAACATTAACATTCTGGCTACTTGCTTCGCTCGGTGGATTACATCCAACATTAACATTCTGGCTACTTGCTTCGCTCGGTGGATTACATCCAACATTAACATTCTTGCTGCTTGCTTCGCTCGGTGGATTACATCAAACATTAACATTCTGGCTACTTGCTTCGCTCGGTGGATTACATCAAACATTAACATTCTGACTACTTGCTTCGCTCGGTGGATTACATCAAACATTAACATTCTGGCTACTTGCTTCGCTCGGTGGATTACATCCAACATTAACATTCTGACTACTTGCTTCGCTCGGTGGATTACATCCAACATTAACATTCTGACTACTTGCTTCGCTCGGTGGATTACATCCAACATTAACATTCTGGCTACTTGCTTCGCTCGGTGGATTACACCAAACATTAACATTCTGGCTACTTGCTTCGCTCGGTGGATTACATCCAACATTAACATTCTGGCTACTTGCTTCGCTCGGTGGATTACACCAACATTAACATTCTGGCTACTTGCTTCGCTCGGTGGATTACATCCAACATTAACATTCTGACTACTTGCTTCGCTCGGTGGATTACATCCAACATTAACATTCTGGCTGCTTGCTTCGCTCGGTGGATTACATCCAACATTAACATTCTGGCTACTTGCTTCGCTCGGTGGATTACATCAAACATTAACATTCTGGCTACTTGCTTCGCTCGGTGGATTACATCCAACATTAACATTCTGGCTACTTGCTTCGCTCGGTGGATTACACCCAACATTAACATTCTGGCTGCTTGCTTCGCTCGGTGGATTACATCAAACATTAACATTCTGGCTACTTGCTTCGCTCGGTGGATTACATCCAACATTAACATTCTGGCTACTTGCTTCGCTCGGTGGATTACATCCAACATTAACATTCTGGCTACTTGCTTCGCTCGGTGGATTACATCAAACATTAACATTCTGGCTACTTGCTTCGCTCGGTGGATTACACCAAACATTAACATTCTGGCTACTTGCTTCGCTCGGTGGATTACATCCAACATTAACATTCTGGCTACTTGCTTCGCTCGGTGGATTACATCCAACATTAACATTCTGGCTACTTGCTTCGCTCGGTGGATTACATCAAACATTAACATTCTGGCTACTTGCTTCGCTCGGTGGATTACATCCAACATTAACATTCTGACTACTTGCTTCGCTCGGTGGATTACATCAAACATTAACATTCTGGCTACTTGCTTCGCTCGGTGGATTACATCAAAAAAATACAGACATAAACACGCCGAGCAGCACTTACCAAACACACGGTGTGTCACAGTTAACATCAGTAGCCAGTGCACGTGAGCATCGAACCTGTTTAGCTGCATGTTGAAGAATACCAGCGTCGTAGACTCCAGAAAAAGATTGATTACACCATGTCCTGTAGTGGATTCTTAGACGAAAAACATCAAAATAAGAATTCTCTATGTTGACCTACTTATACCATTAACGTAGGTTACAATAGTGTCCGTTATCTAAAACAGAGTTAAAGTACACTGGTCGCAGAAAGCATAAAGCGATATTGTTTGCGAAGTGCTAAAGGTTGATAGAAACGGCGAGCTGGACTGAACTATCGCTCACATTGTCAGACACTTATATTTGAAGTCGTTTGACAAGACCGCGGCGGGGAATGAGCTTTGAAATAGAGCCAGAAGAAATAACAGATTAAAAGCAAATAAAAACTTGTCAGGTTCAGATCTCTCCGAAATCTCGTATTTTCGTAAGAAAACGCATTCGATTCAATATCGCAAAAAAACTGAGAGACTTCCAATACCAAAGTATAATCAGTTGCTCCGCAATATCCTTGCAGTTTTTTTTTTGTCGAAACAAGCACGTCTCCCGGTGGGTAATGTCGTTTTAACAGTGTAAACTTTATACCTAAGAAATCTCCGCGAAGCTCTAAAACTGGAAAATGATGATGAGTCAGGTTATCTGCCAAGTGTGTGTGTGTGCGTGCGTGTGTGTGTATGTGTATCCGTCCGTGTGCGTGTATGTGTATCCAAGTGTATGTGTATGCCAGTGTGTGTGTTTGTGTGTGTGTGTGTGTATGTGTGTGTGTGTGTGTGTGTGGGGGGGGGTGTGATGTGTGAGTACGTTTGTGAGTATGTGCTTGTGTGTCCGTGCGAGCGTGCGTGTTCGTTTTCGGTGACACGCGTAAAAACTGAATAATTTTTCAGCGACGGACAACACAAGACAAAGACGTGTACCAAGCTTCATTCGTACGATAGCACACGAAGTCTCATAGACCTGCTTCTATGTAAATGCTTTTAATAAAATGTTCTGCTTATCAGGCTGCTAGAGACAAAGAGAAGTAATCTCTCTTTATGTAAACACAAACAGTAAGTGACAATCTCCTGGCACCTGAGAGAATAACAAGCATTAAGGCTGGAGTATACACCTGAGAGAATAACAAGCATTAAGGCTGGAGTATACACCTGAGAGAATAACAAGCATTGAAATGAACAGGCGTCAAGCGACTTTTATCATCAAAAAAGGATGATCATCGCGAAGCTCATTTATTCCTCGTTGTCCAAGGCCTTCAACCTTACGCAAAGTTACACTTCTGATTCTGTATCCACTGTTGCTCTGACTTTCAATCGATTCCGCCTGCATGAGAAATTAAGCATTCTTCTCTCGGGCCTAAAATGAACACTGTGTGTACGCCTTAATATCAAATACCTGTATGATTTACACTGTGTGTGTGTGTGTGTGTGTGTGTGTGTGTGTGTGTGTGTGTGTGTGTGTGTGTGTGTGTGTGTGTGTGTGTGTGTGCGTGTGTGTGTGTGTGTGTGTTTGTGTGTGTGTGTGTGTGTGTGTGTGTGCGCGTGTGTGTGTGTGTGTGTGTGCGCGTGTGTGTGTGTGTGTGTGTGTCTGTGTCTGTGTGTGTGTGTGTGTGTGTTTGTGTGTGTGTGTGCTTGATGGCAATTTGTGTTAATGGTGTCAAGAAAAACCCCAAGGCAGTCATAAGGAAATAAACCAAGGCAGCCATATTCAGTCTTCAGAGGTCTGCATGTCTACGTCTACTCACTGCAGTTGTTGGTCTGGTTTGATGGCAATTTGTGTTAATGTTGCCAAGGAAAATCTCAAGGCAGTCATGAGGAAAAAGCCAAGGCAGCCATTTTTAGTCTTCAGAGCACTACATGTATACATCTACTCTCTGCAGTTCTTGGTCTGGTTTGATGGCAATTTGTGTTAATGTTGTCAAGGAAAATCTCAAGGCAGTCATAACAAAAAAAGCCAAGGCAGCCATATTCAGTCTTCAGAGCACTACATGTATACATCTACTCTCTGCAGCTCTTGGTCTGGTTTGACGATAATTTCCGTGTTGATGGCGGCCATTGAAGGGTTGATCTCATCCACGGCCAGACGGTTGTAGTTCTCCTTGAGGAAGACCCACATGGGGAGACACAGACCCAGGGCTCCCACGAGGGTCCAGTTCATCCACAGATAACCTGGGAGCAACAACACAATGGTTTTGTTAACGATGTTTTAAGTCACACCTGGATGAACTAAGAATTTCTGATATGTCTCACGGTACAGACAGTTTGTTGCTTTTATCAGTGTTCTTCGTATGTTTTCATGTTTGTTGTTTAAGAGCAGACAACCCGCACTTTTCCATCCATTGTTTAATTGTATGGACAATAAATTATCTTATGTCTTACGTCTTCTGTAGGGACCTAAATAAAACTGAAAATGTAAGGAAACTTTGTTTTTAAAAGAATGTCTGATCCGGAAGCATGAAGCATGTTTTATTTGCGTTTACATTTCAAACAATTTATGTTTCCTATTGACGATCTGTGTTGCGCTTGTCTGTTCCACTTATGTTCAGTTAGGCCAAATAAAAATATATGTTGGTTTAGGGTAACCCGACCAACCCTATTTTTCCCGCCGACCCTAAAACGTTTTTGTCATTTCTCAAAAAAACAAAAAAACATTTGGCACATTTTGCGAACCATACCGAGACTAAGGGAAGTAACCTCCTTTAACATCGACTACATTTAAGAAGAAAAGAAAAGAAAAGAAAAGCCGACATACCGACCCTATCTTTTTTGGTCACGTTTCCCTATAAACCAACATTACCTGCTATTCAGACTTGGTCGTGTGACAGACGTTTACTTCCATACGAGATTACGTTGATTGTCTAACGAAGCCGTCAGGCTGAGTTAGACATCAGCTAATCGAGTGTGGAAGAAAACTCTGTCACACGACCAAATCTGAATAGCAATTATGTCTCACAGCTTCAACAGAGGAGAGAACAAACACGTTTTGCGTACTCACGCTTGACAAATCTGAACACAGGGGCAGCCATTGTGGAGAGATCTACTTTTTGACGGAAGTAACCGAACTATGAATGACGTCTCGTATGTGTGAATGACGTCAGAGTCATCGTCATCGTCTGTATCTTTTGAAGCTTCGCATTCTTCATGACGTCTTTCTGTGTCTACATGGTCATGCGCGAAATGTTTGTTCTTTTCGGGATCTTTGTCATGTCTGTTCATAACTCTGTCCTTCTAGATTCATACCAACAGGCCTCCTGAGCTAGCCACTTTCCAATGGCAGCTAAATTCGCGTATGGAAACAGTACTGTCGTCTAGGATGCCGTTTTCAGTATTCTGAGCGTTGAAGAATTTGTAAAGAGAAGAAACGATAACAGCAGGAGAAATGAAAGTCGTGTGTGCATTTTGGGGCTTTTGGAGAGACGATTTCGAGTTTGAATCTGTTCTCGCACATGCTCCAAAGCGTGTAACATACAATCTTGCACACGTTTGCTTTAGTAGTGGTAAAGAAGGAAAGCCTGTGACATATATTTTTATTTGGCCTCATATAACATATTTTGCTGCTGTGGACTATCAAAAGTTAAACTTGAGCACTACAGACGTACACATACGTCACACAGTATCCCCCTCCTCCTGTAAGACCACACAAAACAGAGAACATCCGGTCATACAAGGCAGGGAGTCTTAACAATGGAGGTGGATTAAAAGAGCATATGAACAGCAAGACTAAGACAATCAGGGTCTTAAGGGGGTTTGTTTGTTTGTTTGTTTGTTTGCTTAACGCCCAGCCGACCACGAAGGGCCATATCAGGGCGGTGCTGCTTTGACATATAACGTGCGCCACACACAAGACAGAAGTCGCAGCACAGGCTTCATGTCTCACCCAGTCACATTATTCTGACACCGGACCAACCAGTCCTAGCACTAACCCCATAATGCCAGACGCCAGGCGGAGCAGCCACTAGATTGCCAATTTTAAAGTCTTAGGTATGACCCAGCCGGGGTTCGAACCCACGACCTCCCGATCACGGGGCGGACGCCTTACCACTAGGCCAACCGTGTCGGTTCCTCTTAAGGAGGTGGAGTGCGTTTTTGAAGGGTGTGGAGTGTATTATGAGGGACACAACCGTCGAACGCCGAAGTAGAAGAAGAAATAGGGTGTGGAGTGATTCTAAAATAGGGAGGGGGGTGGGGGTTTACTGTACCTATATTTGGAATCATTTCAACGAAAAGAAAGAGCAGCCCGCCAATGTTGCAGATGGTGGTGAGCACGACGTTGGTAGTTCCCTCCCCTGTGGGGAAGGCCAGCTCACACGCCAGCTCGAAGATCAGCGGCACCGCTGAGGTCAGTGACGTCATACCACCAATGATTGTGACGTAGAAAATCACTGAAATTGAAAAAAACCACCCAGGGAATTTTGGAGAAAAAAGAACAACCACGAAACATCTGGGGTTATCATCTGGAAGAATTCACATACACAGTTTCATAATCATCTGTCCAGAATCGCTCTAAGTGACACATACGCACAGACAGACATACTTACACTATTGGGTTGCTCTCAATCCGAGTCTATCGGAAAATATTGACTTAATGTGGTGAGTACCAACAAAGAAGAATAAATAAACCAAAGAAGCTAAAGAAATGTGAGATTTTTTTAACATAATCTACGATTTCTGCTCATTATCAACTTACCCGTGTATGAGGGAATGATTTTTATGGCGGCCAAAGCGAAGATGATGAAAAAGATGGTAGAGGTCAAGTAAAGACCAATGATAAACTGTTTCATCACTCGTGCGAACGTATCTGCGAACCTGTGAAGCAAAGTCAATGCAAGTAATATGTTTTCGTTATACGATTCGGTAGATAATGTGCCGTTGTAATTGTATATTTCGTAAAAAAAACAAATTCGACTTCTCAAGTGCAATGGCAGCCTATAAATTAAGTGTTGAACAACGTTTGTATGGGTGTTTCAAAGACCCCACACTATAACAAGAAAAGATTGCTAAGTCTTTCATTTGTTGTTGATGTTGTTGTTGTTGTTGTTGTCGTTGTTTTGTTGTCGTTGTCAAAAATGTGATGACTGTAGCTTTTACAATATCTCTGACTAATGTCTTGCTTTGGTCAAATTCATTCAATAATACGAATATAAACTCTCGTCTCGATAGCCAGTAACTTAAATAATATGATGTTGAATATTACTATTTGATGCTCATCTCGTGCGAGAGTATGACGTTTTAGACATTAACGTCAGAAGCTGCAAAAAAGTGACGTCATTCGATACAATCATCCCGTTTTTGCTACTGACCTGGCAATCATCAAACATAGAACGCAGCCAGCGAGGATGGCGTAAAACCCAATCCAACCAGCCTCTTGCTGAAAAACAAACCAAAACAAGAAAGGCACATTATCCAACTTATAGGTCTTTTAAAGAACGTTAATCACAGATATGTATCATATACATCACATAATCACATGTATGTCCATGGTAAAATGGCAATGGCAATAACATAATACTAGCTTTGCCTTTGACCAAAATGTATTCTCGGTATTAGTAAGCTTATACGATTTTAGTCGTAGCTGTCTATCAGTTTTTAAGTGTGGTCAGTTATTTCTTTGCACTTAAATAATCAACCCGTTCAATTCGTCACATTTAGAGTGTGCGCTGCCAAAAGTGTAAAAGACTAACGGTTTTGTAATTTTGCGGTTGTGCTTTCATTGCAAGTTATCCAGTGACTTTGGCGAATGAAATTGTTCCTGAGCACTCGTGTATATTTATTTCTCAGAACAGGGAGGTTCAAGATTATCGGCTAATTCATATTACCCACCTTACCTTGCCAGTTTTTATAACAATAGTTGAACAAAATCAGTATTAGGTTTAGATGTCAGGATCATTTTGTTATGGTTTATTGTTATGGTTTATTGTTATGGTTTATTGTCAATTTAAAGGCACACTCCTTCAAACATTTAGGCTCACCATCTCATATCTGGCCAAACTTATACATAGAATAAGACCATCCTTCCACTTGGTCATATGCCAAACTTATACATAGAATAAGACCATCCTTGCACTTGGTCATATGCCAAACTGACTGCCCTGATTACTTGCTGATGTGAGTTGGACATTTATTTTTTTAATTAATTTCTTAAAAAGCGTCCGGTGGCTTTTACAAAATAAATTCGAGAAAAAAATTCGATTTTCAGTGTGCACAAAGAGCACCTAGGCTGTTGTCCAAGTGAATGATGGTTGATCTCGTGTTGTCCAAGTGAAGGATGGTTGATCTCGTGTTGTCCAAGTGAAGGATGGTTGATCTCGTGTTGTCCAAGTGAAGGATGGTTGATCTCGTGTTGTCCAAGTGAAGGATGGTTGATCTCGTGTTGTCCAAATGAAGGATGGTTGATCTCGTGTTGTCCAAGTGAATGATGGTTGATCTCGTGTTGTCCAAATGAAGGATGGTTGATCTCGTGTTGTCCAAGTGAAGGATGGGTTATCTCGTGTAAAAGCCTGTTGTCCAAGTGAAGGATGGTTGATCTCGTGTAAAAGCCTGTTGTCCAAGTGAAGGATGGTTGATCTCGTGTAAAAGCCTGTTGTCCAAGTGAAGGATGGTTGATCTCGTGTAAAAGCCTGTTGTCCAAGTGAAGGATGGTTGATCTCGTGTAAAAGCCTGTTGTCCAAGTGAAGGATGGTTGATCTCGTGTAAAAGCCTGTTGTCCAAGTGAAGGATGGTTGATCTCGTGTAAAAGCCTGTTGTCCAAGTGAAGGATGGTTGATCTCGTGTAAAAGCCTGTTGTCCAAGTGAAGGATGGTTGATCTCGTGTAAAAGCCTGTTGTCCAAGTGAAGGATGGTTGATCTCGTGTAAAAGCCTGTTGTCCAAGTGAAGGATGGTTGATCTCGTGTAAAAGCCTGTTGTCCAAGTGAAGGATGGTTGATCTCGTGTAAAAGCCTGTTGTCCAAGTGAAGGATGGTTGATCTCGTGTAAAAGCCTGTTGTCCAAGTGAAGGATGGTTGATCTCGTGTAAAAGCCTGTTGTCCAAGTGAAGGATGGTTGATCTCGTGTAAAAGCCTGTTGTCCAAGTGAAGGATGGTTTATCTCGTGTAAAAGCCTGTTGTCCAAGTGAAGGATGGTTGATCTCGTGTAAAAGCCTGTTGTCCAAGTGAAGGATGGTTTATCTCGTGTAAAAGCCTGTTGTCCAAGTGAAGGATGGTTGATCTCGTGTAAAAGCCTGTTGTCCAAGTGAAGGATGGTTGATCTCGTGTTGTCCAAGTGAAGGATGGTTGATCTCGTGTAAAAGCCTGTTGTCCAAGTGAAGGATGGTTGATCTCGTGTAAAAGCCTGTTGTCCAAGTGAAGGATGGTTGATCTCGTGTAAAAGCCTGTTGTCCAAGTGAAGGATGGTTGATCTCGTGTAAAAGCCTGTTGTCCAAGTGAAGGATGGTTGATCTCGTGTAAAAGCCTGTTGTCCAAGTGAAGGATGGTTGATCTCGTGTAAAAGCCTGTTGTCCAAGTGAAGGATGGTTGATCTCGTGTAAAAGCCTGTTGTCCAAGTGAAGGATGGTTGATCTCGTGTAAAAGCCTGTTGTCCAAGTGAAGGATGGTTTATCTCGTGTAAAAGCCTGTTGTCCAAGTGAAGGATGGTTGATCGCGTGTAAAAGCCTGTTGTCCAAGTGAAGGATGGTTGATCTCGTGTAAAAGCCTGTTGTCCAAGTGAAGGATGGTTGATCTCGTGTAAAAGCCTGTTGTCCAAGTGAAGGATGGTTGATCTCGTGTAAAAGCCTGTTGTCCAAGTGAAGGATGGTTGATCTCGTGTAAAAGCCTGTTGTCCAAGTGAAGGATGGTTGATCTCGTGTAAAAGCCTGTTGTCCAAGTGAAGGATGGTTGATCTCGTGTAAAAGCCTGTTGTCCAAGTGAAGGATGGTTGATCTCGTGTAAAAGCCTGTTGTCCAAGTGAAGGATGGTTGATCTCGTGTAAAAGCCTGTTGTCCAAGTGAAGGATGGTTGATCTCGTGTAAAAGCCTGTTGTCCAAGTGAAGGATGGTTGATCTCGTGTAAAAGCCTGTTGTCCAAGTGAAGGATGGTTGATCTCGTGTAAAAGCCTGGCCTGTACATCTGAGACAGGGATCACGAGAAGGAGTGTGCCTTTAACCTCAAACAACACTGTTGGTGTGTAAAGTGTTCGAACCTCACTGATGCCGTGGGGACTGAGGCTGATGTTGAGCACACCGGCCCACGAGTTGACCACTCCAAACGACACGCCGTAGACCAGGGCAACCACCCAGAACTGTTTCTGGCTGCACGGACAACGATAAACGCACTTGTCAAACAAGGGTCTTTGTCGATATATATCGACAGGGGGCCGACTAATGGTTTAAATGTGAAATGTGTGTATAATAATGGGTGTGGGTCTGAAATGAAGTTAGGTAGTAGTTAACATTTGTTTTGAATAATTATTGGTATTTTGACAATGTGGGTAGCATGGAAATGTAAGCATTTGAATGTAAGTCTTAGGTACCATTGTACCCAGGAAGAGAGACGAGAGATAGGAGTAGGTTGCAATAGCTTGTGTGGTCTTTGAGTTTTGTTTTTGGAAAGACATTGGTAAAGAAAAAGAAGACAAGTACAGTAATGCAATATCTATTGTGTAAACCAACGATTGTACAAAGAACATGTGAGGCAACATTATGTCTATGATGGTATGAAGAAAATTAGTTATGATTTATACTATTATTATTTAGACTTGAGACTGAATAGCAAAAGGCGAAGTGTATGTTTTGTGGTGTGAATTGAAACAAAATGAAAAGTGTAAATATCTGGGAAATTGTGGTTAAAAGACTTCGTTATTTCTTGATTGTTATTTACTATTATATTGAAGTGAATAGCAAAACGCTGTATTTGAAAACAGCATGGGATTTATATATATGTTTTTTTTGTATCAGGTAATGCCCTAGTTTTTACAAATTGTAGCAAAGTCGATTAACTTTACTATATACGATGTTTGCTTGCAAATTACAACACAAACGCGAAAAACTTAACTATTTGTAGAGTTCTAAGGCATTGCAGACAAAGCAACTGCAAGAAAGTCAAGTTTTAGCAGTGTGAAAATCCGCTGAAAACGGTCTTATATCCCTTCCGTTAACATGGCTTCGTCCGGCCATACGTGTAGGCTCTTATGACAATGACCCTGAGCTGACCCTGAGGCACTGAAAAGCTTTTCACGGAAAAATTCTCTCGAAGAACCAAATGGGTTCGGTGCATTTGTCAGTCTGTCACATGTTGAAGGGCCCCATACGGGTTGAGGTACTGTCGTGTTTTTTTCACAAACCAAGTGCACTACCGTTCTCACGAGATAAGTTACTTCTGTTTTGTTCCGAGGTTTTTTCCAATTGACACCATGTGTGAGAGATAAAACAGAAAAGCCTGTTGTGAAAATGCAAAAATTTTGAGGAAAAAACGAAACAAAACAAAAGTAACTGTTCTCATGAGAACAGCGAACAACGACACATGTTCACCGCCCTCAGCTAATTCAAGAAATCACCCCCCCCCCCCCCCTCCTGCTAGGTACACGTGCACTCAAGTTAACCTCTGCTTTGAGACACATGTTCACCGCACTCAGCTAATTCAAGAAATCACCCCCGGCCCCCTCCTGCTAGGTACACGTGCACTCAAGTTAACCTCTGCTTTGGCCTGTGTGGCAAGAGTCAGATGAGAGAGAGAGAAAGCGAGAGCGAGAGAGAGAGAGAGAGACACACACACACACACACAGACAGACAGAGACAGACATAGAAAGACAGAAGCGGAGAGACTCAGAGGGAGACACAGACAAAGACATACAGACAGACAGACAGAGAGAGAGAGAGAGAGAGAGAAAGAGAGAGAGAGAGAGAGAGAGAGAGAGAGAGAGAGAGAGAGAGAGAGAGAGAGAGAATGTAACTGATCTCGTGAGAACGGTTGAGGCCTTGCAAGGTTTTGACGGCAACAATAATTATTGTAGTTCTCTAAGACTTTATTTCTGTTTGATTTGTGATATGTTGGGAAGACATATTTATCAATTGATCAACAAAATAAAACGCATAATACAAAACGACACAACATTGTTAAAATCATTATTGGCCAACTTTGAACGTTCACGAAGGCCTCAATCTTCCCGCGCCGTAGACCAGATTAATAGGTGCTTGATTTTGGTATTTTGATTTACATAACATTAAACCTTTCTTGGGGTTCATGGTCATGGCAACAGCCATAATAATATTATATCATGTATAATATTACATTTCAGCATATATGAATTACATGTCATCATACCAAACTGTCATACATTTTTATTCCCACATTATTCTCATTGATCACAACCAAACCTACTATCAGTGGACAGTGACATCCAAATGCAAGCGCCTGTTCTTGACAACTTGCCACTGATCTAAAAATATAGATCAGTGCAACTTGCTGGGTCCTTTGCCAGAGACACTGTTTGGCCTGTAGGTAAAATGTACAATGTATTTTGTGATTTGTGCACACAAGCTTTTTTTTTTTTTTAACATAACAATGTTTAATGTCACTGTATGTTTAAAAGACCATGGTCACATTTGTAAAACAAATCTTAAATTATAAAATAAATAACATTTTGGTTCATGAGTTTTCCTATACCTGCGCTGAAAATAAGAAATAAAATGTTGGTATATAAGTCACTCAGATGCAGTGTAGTATGAATGGTTTGAGTTTGTTGCGGTTGACCCTGCACATTTAGGCCTATGACTATGATGATACCTTCGTTTTTGTTGAACAATTTTGCCTTCACCCATCCCATAGGGTTACGTATTTCACAACTTCCTGTGTTACACAAACTCAGTGATGACCAATTTTGCCTTCACCCCTCCCATAGGGTGACGGATTTCACAACTTTCTACTGATGAACAATGTTGCCTTCATCCCTCCCAAAGGGTGACGGATGTCACAACTTCCTGTGTACACAAACTGATGACGTATTTCACAACAAAATGGCGCTGACCATGGTCACCCTCGAAACTAACCGTATAAATTTAAAGAAAATCAGATATTTGCACGTCCATGAATATATAATCTATAGATAATTGGTTGGACTTTCTACTTGTTTGCAAAGTTGCCAAGTCTTATTCTTCTCGTTCGCTAAAGTTGCCAATGAATCGAAGTTATGCCTAATCTAAATTTTCTTAGATTTTAGTGTACCTAATCACGTTTTTGTCCGGTCGATTCAGTTGGAGGTAGCCTTATTTGGAAGGCGATAACGTGACCACAGTAAAACAAAAATTGATGTGAAAAGTGTGCCAGACAGCCAAATTCAGTGCCTTAAAAGGTTTAGAAAGTTTAAATGAAATGACACGGGAACGAATATTTAAGTTGGGGTACGAAAATGGGTGCTATATTTTTTTGGCCGAGATTAGTACTTAACACTACTTCAGTTGGTAGTAGACACAACAGTTGGTTGAATGATTAATTGATAGAAACGACTTTAAATTAATATACATTTTTATGATGATTTTGACTTGTTGTTATTGATCTTATTGAGTTTTTTTAATTTTCTGTCAATGTGTAAGCGTGCACGAATGTTATACCCATGACACCAGGACAAATACTAACGGCAGTTATTCTACATGGCGAAATACGTAGAGGTTACATGCCGAGTCTCAGTGATTATCAAAAATAATGGTCGAAGTTAGCGGATTGAGACCATTATTTTTTATAATCACTGAGACGAGGTGTGTAACCTCTTTATTCCTCCTTTCTTCAGTTATTCAAAGAAAAGAGGAGTTTTTTTGCGAAAGTTTGATCGAATCCTATTCTCTCAACCAGTCAACCTGCGCAGGCGATCGATTAATGCGCGGTTGTATAGTTCCGTGCAAATCATTCCATTCTGTTAACACTTCTTGTCAGTTTTCCTATTTTGGGCTAAAATCAAGTACACAGATATGCTGTTATTCTGCTGTGGCGGCAAAGGCAGATATTGTGTGTTCTGTATATGTTTTGGTATCGCTTAGAATAATGTTTTTTCGTCAAATGGGACTAGCAGACGAACTTTTGCACCCGTGTTCCAACGTTAAAAACTGTATGAAGTTCAGTTTTCTGGAGAAAATAGTGTATGAAACCCCTTTATGTTGTTTAAATTGATGAGATGTGTGCATTTGGTTGCGTGTGATCTGTTTATTAAATGAAATATTGTTGAAAACTGACCGTCGGATTGCAGTCTGTTGTCGAAGGAACTGAGTGAAAAGAAGGGGAACTACTCTTGTCGCTAGACAAAGTATGAGTTACTTGCCTTGGGAAATTGCTTGTGATGAACGGCTTGACGGCACGGCAGATGAGATTCAGAAAACAACCAAACTCATGGATTTTATATGGAGATTCATGTGTTCAGGCCTGTAGTTGTTAATTTAAATGCGGTATGTTTGTATTGTTTGCTCCAGAGATGTATACTTCGTACATTAGAGCGTTCGGAACTTTTCAGTCGCAAAAAGTAGTACCGAAACAGAACAACCTCTCAACCCATTGCACTATCGAGGATTCAGGCTGTTGCTGGGTCGTTATTTGTTTGGTTGCTGGGTCATTATCGAAAAATAACTACCCCTACAAGTTTACAGAGGTAAAGAAGCAGAGGGGGGAATAAATTCTTCTTCTCCTTCAATGCGTGCAACGAGGATAAGACCGAAGGGCGGAAACTGGGGATGGGGGGGGGGGGGGGGGTGTGGGCTAAGGTAAATAGAGAATTATCTGTGGAACACAAAAGCTGCTTTGTTAACCGGTAGAATCTACCAGTGGGGAACTTTTCTACCAAGTATTTTGATCAGCCAGTGACTGATTGTTCTGGTAGGTAATAATCCACCGGGTATTGCAAGCTCCTCTTGGCCCAATGTATACAGGCATTGTTAAGAGAGCCAATCGCTTAAGTGCAGAAATAACCGGTAGATTTCGGAAGGATATCGTAGATTCTATATACCGGGGGGAAAGTCAGCTTTCGCGGACCACATCTTACGCATACGTTATCGGTGTTGGGGTAAATCAGGGCGAGGAGGAGCGGGCTAAGGAAAGAAGAGTATTATAGGTTTAAATAATTGGTAAGAATATAAAAACTATAAGTATATTAAAAGTAAATGTCACCAAAGTGGCCAAGAGCAGCAACCTTAGTTAACTCGTGGCCAAGAGCAGCAACCTTAGTTAACTCGTGGCCAAGAGCAGCAACCTTAGTTAACTCGTGGCCAAGAGCAGCAACCTTAGTTAACTCGTGGCCAAGAGCAGCAACCTTAGTTAACTCGTGGCCAAGAGCAGCAACCTTAGTTAACTCGTTTGTGTTCATTTGTTTTTTGGGTGCTTTTAGTTGCTTGTATTATTTCTCTCCCGTCTGCCACTGCACACTCACCATCAACAAAATGCTGCTTATGGTAAGTGCAGAGGGGAAAATTCCGTCACGCGTATTACTCATGCTACTAATTTGTATATCCAATGACCATTAACATATCAAGGTTTTTATTTTCGGCTCTAGGCCCATCAGTAGGGCGTTTAAGCAAACAAAAATACACAGTTAAGTCACACGCACAATGAGAGTGCACGCAGGCACAGAAAACAGTCGGCACGGTTGGCCTAGTGGTAAGGCGTCCGCCCCGTGATCGGGAGGTCGTGGGTTCGAACCCCGGCCGGGTCATACCTAAGACTTTAAAATTGGCAATCTAGTGGCTGCTCCGCCTGGCGTCTGGCATTATGGGGTTAGTGCTAGGACTGGTTGGTACGGTGTCAGAATTGATGTGACTGGGTGAGACATGAAGCCTGTGCTGCGACTTCTGTCTTGTGTGTGGCGCACGTTATATGTCAAAGCAGCACCGCCCTGATATGGCCCTTCGTGGTCGGCTGGGCGTTAAGCAAACAAACAAACAAATAAACAGAAAACAGTGATTTTAATTAAACAACAAAAGAAAAACAGAACACACTAAGATTCAAAAACCACATCTTCATCAACTAGAGCACTTATCGACAGGAATAGCCTCCTTTATGCTTGTTTTGCTACGCTAACACACACATACGGACGAGGAGCACCTTAGGTACCGGTCATACGCAGACGGATCTGTGTGACTTCTGTACGTACGAAATCCACATTAGGTACCGTTTGGCTATACACAGTGTGTAACCCGTACGGACGAAGGCGTTAAGTACCTGTTTCCTATACACACTGATGGTTGTGTATAGTGTCAGTAAAGTGTGAATAGGTGAGGATGGAACTTTAACCGTCGATCACTTTACATGTATATATGTTGCATGTTTTGCTTTTGATTTGTATGTTCCTTACTTTGTCATTTTGTTGTTTATGTTTATTTGCTTGTTTGCTTACTTGTCGATTGTTTGCTGGTTCGTTCGTTTACTTTGTTTATTTGTCATGTTGCTTTACTTGTTTATCATTTATTAGACATTTGTATTAGAAGTAAGGACCGGTTGTAAGAAAAGGCGTCACCTTAAACCTCTATCCTTGAAAAATAAAGTTCCATCATCATCATTATCATCTCTCTCTCTCTCTCTCTCTCTCTCTCTCTCTCTCTCTCTCTCTCTCTCTCTCTCTCTCTCTCTCTCTCTCTTTTTACATTTAGTCAAGTTTTGTCTGTGCCGGTGTGCGTGCGCGTGTGTCGAGCGATTCAGAGTAAACTACTGGACCGATCTTTATGAAATTTTACATGAGAGTTCCTGGGTATGATATCCCCGGACATATTTTTCTTTTTTCGATAAATGTCTTTGATGACGTCATATCCGGCTTTTTGTAAAAGTTGAGACGGCACTGTCACACCCTCATTTTTCAATCAAATTGATTGAAATTTTGGCCAAGCAATCTTCGACAAAGGCCGGACTTCAGTATTGTATTTCAGCTTGGTGGCTTAAAAATTAATCAATGACTTTGGTCATTAAAAATCTGAAAATTGTAATTAATTTTTTTTTTATAAAACGATCGAAATTTACATTCATCTTATTCTTCATTATTTTCTGATTCCAAAAACATATAAATATGTTATATTCGGATTAAAAACAAGCTCTCAAAATTAAAAATATAAAAATTATGATCAAAATCAAATTTCCGAAATCGATTAAAAAACAATTTCATCTTATTCCTTGTCGGTTCCTGATTCCAAATCATATAGATATGATATGTTTGCATTAAAAACACGCTCAGAAAGTTAAAACGAAGAGAGGTACAGAAAAGCGTGCTATGCAGCACAACGAAACCACCACCGCGCTAAACAGTCTCGTCAGTTTCACTGCGTTTTGCGCGAGCGGCGGACTACGGTCACTGTAAAAAAATGCAGTGCGTACTGTGAGTTCCACAGCTTGACTAAATGTAGTAATTTCGCCTTAAGCGACTTTTTTTTCTTTTTTTTTTAAATTGGAGAAAACCTGTTTCTTTTTTTTTCTCTTTTTTTGTGGTTTGCATGGTTGTTTATACAAAAAGCAATTGAGGAGCCATACATGGTTACTTTTTTTCCTCCTTTTTTTCCCCCTTATTCTCGTCCATCCGCTCCCTCCCACCCCCCTCATAATATTCACAAACGTCATATATCACTTCACCTCATCTCGACTTATACATTACTCACATACTTCCAATGTACATTTCATTTTCCAATATACTATTCAAATCGTATCTATCACCATACTTATATTTACTAATACACATTTTTGCAATCAAAATAATGTGATTAAGTACCTTATTATTTTGGCATATATTACTAGGTTGATAACCAAACAAGACATCGTGTTCTGAGAGGTGCACATTTGATCCTGTATTTCTAAAAATATAATGGACATTTTCTCAAAAGCTCGTCAACTTCTCACATTGCCCAAAAAAAGTGTTCAACATAATCAATGTGTTTACAAAATGTACATAATTTTGTTTCTCTAATTTTCATTTTATTTAATAATATATTCGTGGGATAAATATTATGTAATATTTTCCATTGTAACAATCGCAATCTTTCTTTTTTTGTACATTTGCTTGCTAACAGCCAATAACTGTGATCTAGTTTAACCTGATATTGATGTAACCAAAATGTAGCAGCGCAAGGCTCGCTCGCTTTATCAGCATGCGAAACTTTCTCGCGGAGGGGTTAATGATCACCGGGTTCCGTGTGTCAAGGTCATTATTGTGTTCGTCTGCTCGCGGGCTGGCTGTGTTTTTGCGAAGTGCAAGCGCTCGCACAGCAGTCTTCACTGCGCCGTACTCAAAAAATCTAGAGGGACTGTATCTTATCTTTGTGCACAGCTGGTTAAAAGGAATCATATCTCCGTTAACCCAAATATCTTTCACCGTATCTAAGTGCGCTTCTATCCATTTTTTAAAATATAAGCTTTTATTTTTATAAACCACTTTTATATTGTTCCACAAACATTGATCGCCAAAGCGATCTTCTCTCTCATAAATCAATGCTTTATTATGGATTCATTTTAAGAGAACTTCTGTCCAAAAGTTTGATCGAATGCATTCAATACCTTGGAACAGTTTTAGTGGTGTTGTGGCTTTAAAACAAAGTAAATTTCTTCCCAATACCTGATAAAGACTTAATGGAATCGTTGTCCACGGTTCATGTTTTTGTTCGGTTGAAGTTTTGCTGCCCATGTGAGTAAAAAAGAAGTCTGCATATCGTGGACGTTTATCATGTTAATACCACCTTCTTCCACCACATTACACAATACATGTCGGCTTTTGTATTTGAATACTTCCTTTTCCAGAGAAACCTGAACAAAATAGTATTCAACTTATCGAGAACTTTAACAGGGGCAAGAAGCGCCTGCATAACGTAAACAAATTGTAAAACTAAGAAGGACTTAATAATACATAATTTGCCGCTTATACTTAAATTTCTTCTTGACTATCTGCAAATGATTTGTTCAACTTTTTCAAGTCTTTTGGACCAATTTTCCATAATTTCAGAGGCCGGGATGTCATTTTTAAAACTGACTAATTCCCATGATTTTAACCTTGGTATTCCATTTAATATCGCAATATTTCTCTTGACAGTTTTTACGCGATCCCAACCACATTGCTTCCGTTTTACTTTTATTTAATTTTAAGCGAGATATATTGGAGAAATCATCAATGATTTTCAAAACCGTTTCCATGTCGTTTTTATCTTGAAGTAAAACAGTTATGTCATCGGCGTACATAGCCAGTTTCAAGATACGCGATGTTTGTTCTGCAAAACCTACATCTGGTAAGGCAAATCCTGTAATATTGGGGTGACTTCGGATTTTGATTGCTAATAATTCTACAGCAAGCACGAAGGCCAAATGTGAGAGGGGACATCCCTGACGGATTCCGGAATTCACACTTATTTCTTCCGAAATCCAACCCATATAATTTATGCAGCTCGTGGTGTTTGTCATTAAAACTTTAATCCATTTAACAAATTTTTCGCCAAAACCAAATTTGTTAAAGGACCAGACCACATAGTCTTTTGAGATGGAATCGTAGGCTCGAGCGTAGTCAAGGGCAAGTAATAAATTACCTGCTTGATTTCTTTCATTAGCGTAATTAATGACATCATCAATTAATCTAATCAAGTTACTTGCCTTTCTTCCCTTAATAAATCCTGTCTGATCTTCTGACACGAGGTCAGAAATAACACCAGATAAGCATTGCGATAAACATTTTGCCAGCATTTTATAATCTGTATTGGTTACAGATACGTATAGGGTCTCCAATTCTTAAGGCTATCTCTCGGCAAATCTTTACCCTTATGGATCAACGTGATAACTGCTCTTTTCTGAGTATGTGACAATTCACCAACTCTAAATGCACTTTGAAGGGAATTAACCACCATCATTTTTACTTTAGGCCAAAAAACATTCATGAAACTTGTACTCAATCCGTCTAAACCTGGTGACGAACCATTTTTTTTTAATAAAGACAGCGCCCTGCCAATTTCTAACACGGTAAAATCAGTTTCCAAAACATATTTTCGTTCGTCATTTAACTGAGGAATATTTAAATTAAGAACTTTAATTTCAGCATCCTCCTCAACAAAATTCCCATTTTTATCAAACACGTTATTGTAAAATCTCACTTGCTCCTGTAAAATTCCTTTTTGCGTCGTTATTGAGAGCCATTTTCATCAATTAATCTGTCCATACATTTTAAATTAGCTTTCATTTTTTCCATATTTAAAAAATATAATATCCCTTCACATGCAAAATTCTTTATAACATATTACAACCAAATACAATAGCAAATAAGCAAAAAAACATGGTTTGAAAGGGTAGCTTTATTGGTTTTTTTTTCGAACGATGTAAGGATCACTATATCCCGCCAAACCGCAACACGGTGGCCTAGTGGTAAGGCGTCCGCCCAGTGAGCGGGAAGTCGTGGGTTCGAACCCCGGCCGGGATACCCAAGACTTTAAAATTGGCCATCTAGTGGCTGCTCCGCCTGGCGTCTGGCATTATGGGGTTAGTGCTAGGACTGGTTGGTCCGGTGTCAGAATAATGTGACTGGGTGAGACATGAAGCCTGTGCTGCGACTTCTGTCTTGTGTGTGGCGCACGTTAAATGTCAAAGCAGCACCGCCCTGATATGGCCCTTTGTGGTCGGCTGGGCGTTAAGCAAACAACCAACCAAACAAACAAACAAAATATATCCCGCCAACTAGAGTTATTACGGCTTGTTGATTTTGCTGATATAAAAGTCATTGTTTCCCACTTCATTGGTGCAAACAGTGTAATTTTGTGTTGTACATTTTATTGTTATGCAATGGTTGTTATATTGTTATATTTGTAAGCATAAGAGAGAGAGAGAGAGAGAGAGAGAGAGAGAGAGAGAGAGAGAGAGAGAGAGAGAGAGAGAGAGAGAGAGAGAGAGAGAGAGATTTTTCACTCCATCAAAGTGTCTCCTTTTGAATGCTAAATATAAGTCAGGGAATACGTCTAAAAATGGCATCCAAATTCCAGGAAATATGTATATTACCTGGATATTTTAGGGAATATATATATTCATTGAGTGAAACAGGGAATACGTATAAATCAAATCTCTTATATTATTAAAAGCTGCATCAAAAGGTTTGCAACATTGATATCGGGACTACACAAAATAGAATGTTTATATAATGGGTGGTGGTGGATAATGCTGTCTGGATTAAAATATAAAAAGAGGTAAACAGGTGGCGAACTGTATTAAGTTTCACTGACGGTCTAGTCTTCAGTGACAGTGCAAATAACAAATCAGAGGTGATTCTTGCTAATCATCAAGCTTTTATTTATCCGTATGAATTTAGCAATGAAAAACGGATTGACAATTAAGGTTAAAGAGAGAGGAAGGGAGAGAAAGAAGGAGGGGGAGAGAGAGGGAGGGGCGAGAGAGGGAGGGGGGAGAGAGGAAGGGCGAAAGAGAGGGATGCGTGGGGCTGGCGGTGGGGGTGGGGGGCCGTGGAAAAGAGCAGCTAGTCGTAGAGCGGTTCGACTCGCGCAGTGGCTATACATTACACGGTTCGCGTGCCATCAATTATAACGTCGTCAAGTAGGTAGCCCGCTGAGAAACCTACTGGAGAGCTAGAGAGACAGCTGGACGCATTCCTTGTTTATGGTCAGCAGATTAATGTACTGCCACACTGAGATTGAAGTCGCAGAGGCTTACATCGGACTGGGTGGCCGAGTGGTATTTGTTTGTTTGTTTGTTTGTTTGCTTAACGCCCTGGCCGAGTGGTAACGCACTTGCGGAAGCGAGAGGTTGCGAATTCGACCCTGGGTCAGGGCGTTAGCAATTTCCTCCCCCCTTTCCTAACCTAGGTGGTGGGTTCAAGTGCTAGTCTTTCGGATGAGACGAAAAACCGAGGTCCCTTCGTGTACACTACATTGGGGTGTGCACGTTAAAGACCCCACGATTGACAAAAGGGTCTTTCCTGGCAAAATTGAATAGGCATAGATAAAAATGTCCACCAAAATACCCGTGTGACTTTGAATAATAGGCCGTGAAAAGTAGGATATGCGCCGAAATGGCTGCGATCTGCTGGCCGATGTGAATGCGTGATGTATTGTGTAAAAACAATTCCATCTCACACGGCATAAATAAATCCCTGCGCTTTGAATATGTGCGCGATATAAATTGCATAAAATAAAAATAAAATAAATAAATCCCTGCGCTTAGAGCTGTACCCACGGAATACGCGCGATATAAGCCTCATATTGATTGATTGATTGACATCCTCGTATAGTCACAGTATACTGACACCAGTTCTAGCATGATAGAGCGGCTGTCACTATAGGTGTCTCTCTTTGTGTGTCTGTATTATATTACTTGTGATTAAAACAAAAAAATGCCTGATGGGAAACAAATAGAAAAAAAATGTTATGACAAGGATTCCCCTAATATTTCCGAATGTCATTTCTACAATGACGCTTTAAATAACGTCTTGATGAAAGTTGGTTGACGTGAAATGTGGTTTGAAAAAAAAAGAGCATTAAACCTTTAACGTAATGCAGCAAGCAGAGAATGCAGAGAATATGGAATATTATCTGTCATAGGAGTACGATACCAGTTAATCACGTTTAACCGAATGTTTGGAGATTCGAGAGTGGAGGATAAGTAGAGTGATATATGGGGGGTGTCATTATTGAAGAAAGAGAGATGGAGAGAGAGGAGAGTTGGGAAAAGAGAGAGTGTGTGTAAGAAGGTGAGAGACAGAGGGCGATGGGGAGAGGTTGAGTGATCATATGAGGGGTGTTGTCAATATTAGAGAGATAGAGGGGAAGAGAAGGAGAGAGAGAGATGGGAGGGTGAAGAAAGAGAGAGAGTGTGTAAGATGCCTCCATAAGAGATGTAGCCTAGAATAAAAGCAATATCTCTCGATACATGTATTATTTCTCTTAACATGTAAGTTATTGTTCGTAGGCCTAATATGAAAACAATAATTTTGAAGTCTGAATCCAGTATCATTATTTTGAACTGTTTCGGTCTATACAACGCTTCCGTGTAGCATATATATCTTTCATATTCTCTTGGGACGGGCCAGGGAATGTGTTACAAACTAACGCTTGCTTATATTAGCAAGCCCAGTCAGTTCTAGCAGAGGGAATGAAATACAATTATGCTCAGTCTAGATTGGTCTCTAGGTACTCTACGGAATGTACGCGAGTAGTGAAATATGATAGCGGTCAGTGGATCAGTTACCAACATTCCTCCTGACATCTGGTAGTGATTTAGTCTTGATGGTGATCGGTGCTTTCCTTCGTTAGCCACTGGACTTGTCAGTTACATTTTGACGATTATCTGAGCGACCCCTTTTACAGAAAATTCAAATAGCAACCGAACCCATTCATGGAAGATCAAATAGGATGTACATTAGGTCCCTAATCACGAAGAGGGTCACCTAGAAACTCGCTCAAATATGTGATTTTTCTTGATACATTGTTAACTAATTGGAGTTTTCCTAACAATACACACACACAACGTATTCGTTTTGATAACAAAAATAATGATATGGCATGTATCAATAGCCGGCATGTGATAAAGGGGTAACAAAATAATAATTAACAAGTGACCATAATGATCCTAATACTTTCCGTTTATCATCTCGTGCTGTGGTTGTTGTTTTATTATTTAAAGTCTTCGTCTCGGGCTGATTGGTCCTGATATGGCTCAAAAGAGTCGGCTGGACCGAAAGCAAAAATCAAGTAAAGTATCTGGGGCTGATAGAACATATGGACCCTAACGGGTGTATGGTGAGCAGTATATTAAAACCCTTCCTGGCCGGATAATATGGTACCTAGGGTCACCAAAGTTCAGAGCTTCTCGGCATCGACTCCGAGAGCATGCTTCCTAATAGTGGTGTCAACAGTTTTATCAGTTTTGGAGAAAAGTGGGTGCAAACGAAAACATTTAAACCATGCCTGACGGAATAATGTTGGCACTAGGATCATCTAACTACAGAGCAAATCAATATCAATCACCACAAACTGGGGCCTTAAATTCGGAGAAAATAACTGTGTCCTTACTGGAGAGAATTGAGTTTGTTTGTTTGTTTGTTTGCTTAACGCCCAGCCGACCACGAAGGGCCATATCAGGGCGGTGCTGCTTTGACATATATAACGTGCGCCACACACAAGACATAAGTCGCAGCACAGGCTTCATGTCTCACCCAGTCACATTATTCTGACACCGGACCAACCAGTTCAAGCACTAACCCCATAATGCCAGACGCCAGGCGGAGCAGCCACTAGATGGCCAATTTTAAAGTCTTAGGTATGACCCGGCCGGGGTTCGAACCCACCACTAGGCGCCTTACCACTAGGCCAACCGGACGCCTTACCACTAGGCCAACCGTGCCGGTTAGACAATTGAGTACATGTATACGAAATAGCATTTCCTGGCGGGATAATTTTGAGTGACACCAGGGTCATCAATCCGCATGACATAATTATGAGCGTTTATTCCCATGGACCTCGAGCTCATAGCCAAAGTGAGTTTCAATAGCTTTACCCATTTGGAAGAAATGAGTACATATATATGTTAGTCATATTGAGAACAGACACAAGTCAAACGGGATAATTGCACTATGATCAACAAACTACTTCGTTTGAATGCAAATGTGTTGTTGTTCGTCACCCAGAGGGTGGACGTTTGCGTTTGTTCCGGTCAGTCTATATGTCACAAAAGTCACTAAAATATCACTCACGCGAACTGTCAAGACGCAAAATAGATAAGTTGGTAAATTGCTCTCCTAACGTGACAAAACGAAAGTGTCCGAGGCAGGAGATCGAATTCCATTGGCGTCGTTAATTTAAAAAAAAAAAAGCTTACTGGGTGACGCAGGGGTTTGTCGGACCTGTTCTTCTTAGGGGTTGGGGAGGGAGGAGGTGTTGCGTTGTTGTTGGTTTTTTTTTTTTTTGGGGGGGGGGGGGGGGGAAAGAACATTGCAGTTATGATAAAAAAAATTCTGTCCCGCGCTAATCTGTGTGAAATCGCTTACCGTTGCCAATTATAATTCATATATTAATACAGGTACTGGTAGCCTCAGTCACACGAAATTGCTAATTTCTGTGGTACTGGGCAACTTTCACGTTAATCCTTTTGCATGGGCATAGTGGAGGCCACCTCGATCAGGACTGGCTGGGTCTAATGTGTTTATTTTTTTAATTAAGTGGGTTTATTTGAACATTAAATATTTTTACCTACCGCCGGAAGCCCTTAGGCACCCCTGAAACTCGACATGCAGCCGTCCGGGATAAAACTGCCCGAGAATCCAATAAACACTTTAGACAACACAGTATCATGTCAAATCAAGTTTACTCTCAAACCTATCAAGTTGTTATCTTTGTTACTTATTGGAATGGCAAACGGAACATCCATTGCCTATGGTTTTTGTAGTGTCATAGCTGTATTTTTCCCTGAAACTTTTGCAAATTATTTGTAGGCCAGTTGGTTAGGACACTCTTGCTTCATCATGTTCTAATCACGTACGTTCGAATCCACGCGGTGCTGTTCATTGTTATTTTATTTTACTGATACGTTTTTTATAATTTAATTCGTCATCCAGCGGGAACGTTTGCGATTGTTCCATTCCGTAAGTATGCATGTATGTATGTCACAATATAGGAACTGCGATAAATCCTGAACCGCTAAGTATTTTTCAACCAAACTTTGTAGGTAGATGTAGACACACGATAGCCTATTGTGTGCAACAATTATATTGGATATGTCAAAGGTCAAGGTCATTACGGGGCCCGATGGTCAAAATACATAATCAGCCATATCTCCCAAAGTTCTGGGAATATTTCAATGAAACTTTTTTCATTACATACTCGGAGGAAGGGTCTACAAAATAGCAGTACAAAATACCAAGTCACAGCGAGAAATGTTTCACAAATTCGAGTTAATTTTTTTAAGTTGAAGGGACTAATGTGCTGCGTCTTCATGTTCAATTTCATAAAACATGGTTGGCTGGTTCCAAAGTTATAAGGGTTTTAGTGTTTGATTCTCCAATGCATAAACATCCATATCTCCCAAAGTTCTGGGAATATTTCAATGAAACCTTTTTTTATTACATACTCCGAGGAAGGGTCTACAAAATAGCAGTTACAAATTACAAAATCACAGCGAAATGTTTTTCGCAGAAAATCGAGTTGATTTTTTTCTTCTTTTTTTCCCACTTAAGTTGAAGGGACTAATGGCCTGCGTCTTCATGTTTGATTTCATAAAAAAAAAATGGTTGGCTGGTTCCAAAGTTATAAGGGTTTTTACCATCATATGTGTGGTTATCATATGACTGATAGTTAATTAAGGCTTCGCTGATCAGGGGAGCTAATCTACTCCAATCACCATCGCTTTGAAGCTATGAATACAATAATAAATCAGTCATGATTCAGACAAGATAAATCGACCATTGCAACAATAATAGCAATTGATCATGGGATGGATTCGCATAGACACTTTAATATCCACACCATCAGTGATTAATGAAAATCATAAAACATTTGTTACATCCCGTGAGGAGCACGAGTATTGCTAGTGATAATAATAATAATAAACATTTAGAATCCGAATACTTCCTAATGCAAGGAGCCCTAGTCGTTTACATAAACCGAAGATGGGGAGGTAGAACTTTTCTCTCCCTTCTTCAATGCTAGCGTTCTTGGCCAGGGCACGGTAACTTGATCCCAACACGAAAAGGAACGCTGAAAACATGGTCCTGTGGCGCCGCGAACCGGTGGTCAGCATCTGACCACTGCTCGGCGAAGCCACGGCGAAAGGGCTACGGCTGTAACCCGATAACGGCACCGGCTGATAACAAGTTCACGCTGATATCAACAACTATCCTTCTGAGGGTACTCGGGCACCCCGCTGCACCAGCCTCTCCTTTCACCTCTACTTCTGGTGGCCCAATCGGAGGGAGGTTCCTCTGCCAGCCACCGATGCTCTGGTTGCTTCGCCTTTTCGTGATATTTGACCTCCTTGACCTCTAATAACATCTAGCCTTGTGTAGAGCACTTGCAAATTGGCGATTTATCACAAAATCAGGACTATCATAATGTAAGACAAGTACTATACACATAACTTTTTTCACATTTTTTGGTTGCTGTTTAATTTTATTATTATCATAAAACTATTAATATTATAATTAAGTTCTCATGACCCACAATCTTGACAATAACTGAAGTAATGACATCAGTGACTATGCCTTGAAGCTCTTGGACAACATTCAAGTGTGTGATATTTATTCTGATATTACTGACAACCTTGAAAAATAACTGTGAAGTAAAACAGCACCCGAGACTATTAGCCCTGACGTATATTTGACAATGTTCAAAAAATGTTTCTGCTACTATGGGAATAACTGAGGTAATGGCGTGAAGTAATTAATATGTGTTGTTCATAAATGTGTAATATTGTGTTTCACTATGGCTCTCACTGATTGTACACGAGGGTCCATAACTCTACAGTCTCGTGCCCTGTTCCCCACAGACGCTGCTGCTCCATTTAGCGAAACAGTCGTGCCTAGTGAGTTAGATAACCTGCAGCACCCACCCCCCCCCACCCCCACTCCTCCGAAAATAAACAAAGGGACCATAAGGATCATTAAACCGCCCGCTTATTACCCCACCCCTGGAATGAAGTAAAAGAAGACCCCCAAAATAAATACAAAATTAAAAAATAAAAACACCTGCCAAATTAAAGAAGTTTGTAACATGAACTATAAAAGATGATTAACCAACAATCATAAAACAAGAGGAATGGGTTCAAAGGGATCCCTGCGTCACATTTCACACACAAAAAATAACATGAGATTTTAACCCACGGCAACCTTGGAGACCACAGGCGAACGACATACCAACTACGCCATAACGGGTTACAATTATAGATTGCGCTCACAACTGTTTTTGTCTGCCTTTACCTCGCGGGCTTTTACGGGCTATGTAAGGATCATTTTGTTTAACTTCAACTAAGAACTTGATTTACAGACACATTTTTAGCGGAAACACCCTGAATTGTTTGAACAGAGTTGAAGGGTCGTCTTCTGAGTATGTACTACAAACATTTTGATTAAAATATTCAAAGAAGTTTGGGAGATCTTTTGATGTTCACGTGTATGTGGGGTTATGGAGTCGTCGAGTCGAAGACTGTGCGGAAACGGTACGCCGATTACACCATGTTAAATATACACAACCTATATACTATGGCTGTGTAGCCTAATCACAATTAAATTGGACGTGCACTAACCATACATTTTAATATTTTGAACCGAGTGACACCAAATGCTTTGATGTTCGAGTCTGTACTTTCAAGCAACACAGCATGATTCATCCCATGTGTTTTACACCATAAGTGTAGCAGAAGTCCCTATACAATCTTCATGTATCATACCATTATATAATCTATGATATATATTAATTATATATGTATAGATAAGGCTATACACTTATCATTGCTTGCATTAAACCAGACAAATAGAGACAGACAGAGATAGGGACAGACGGAGAGACCGACGCAGAAACAGATAAATAAAGACTGACAGGAGGAGAAAGAGAGGGAGAGAGAGGGAGAGATCTAAAGACAGAGACAGACAGCGGTAACAGCATCAAAATACATCATTTAACAACGATATCTAAAAGCATAATACTATTGGTGGTATATGAAGAAAAGTATTGAAAGGAGTGCCTGGCGGGATAATAGTAGGACAACGAATATAAGTTTTAGTTACAATCGTGTGAAGCCATCTTTGAAGGCATACGCACAGATTCAGCTCATTTGACTCTAAAACATCCGTTATCTGAGTACGGACAGTAAAACAGAAGGACTGCGTGACTGTATAGCATTCTGTATACATACTATTATGCTTATATTGTCTTATACTGTTTAAAACGTTCGCCAGAGACGTTTCTGTTTAATTTTGGTAGCACTTATTTGAGCCTTGTGCTTTTGTGTTTCTTCATCTTGCCCTTTCTATTGTAATTCGGACTGTTGGATATGTATCTAAACCAAAAGAAGGCGTACTTCTCTTTTTAACTGTCAATAGACACTATACAGTGTTCGATGAAACAACGCATCAGTTCAAGCGCAGTCAAGTCCAGACTAGCCCCTGTCAGTCACTCCAGTACACGCGTTCGGAATGCACGACATAGCGTGCTTGATACGGTTAATTAAACACTTCCCCTCTGCCTTTAGGTAACTTGACACTGATAGCGCGGCGGGGAGGTAGCTCAGTTGGTAGCGCGCTGGCTTTGTAGCCAGTTGGTCGCTATCAGCGTGGGTTCGGTCCCCACGTTCGGCGAGAGATTTATTTCTCGGAGTCAACTTTGTGCAGACTCTCTTCGGTGTCCGAACACCCCCGTGTGAACACTTGCGCACGAAAAAATCCCACGTTCACAGCGAAAGACTCAGGGCTTGGAAAACACGAAGACACGCATGCATTATCTCTCGTCTCCGATTATAATGATCGTATTTCGACACTTTGACGAGACAAACCCAATGCTGGTGTGTCGAAGAAGACAGCCACAGCGGGCTTGTTCGAATCAAAGTATCACACCATAACTTCAACGTATTACCAATACCTGTCCCAATATAGACCAGTTGGTCTAAGAGGACGTTAAACCCTAAAAGTCAGTCACACTGATAGCCGAAGGCGCAGCTCCTTTGCCCAGTCCATAAAACAAGAGGCACATACAACACACGCACAGGGGTAGAGGAGACGAAATAGGTGAATAAGAATAATCAGATATGTAATCATTTTACTGCATTATAACAAACATTTAGGTGTTAATGCTGCTATTTTAAATTAAAGCCATGCTTTTGTTGTTTAAAGGCATATGTACGCGCTCCCGTGTTTACAAAGTGTAGTTTGCCCATAATCGATGTCAAACGCACCATAAGACCATATAATGACGATATGTCACCATGCGCGGACCATAATACATGCATTACAGCTTGTTCTAGCCTCTGAAAAAGTGAGGATGTCAACAAAGCCGCGGTGTTAGCTCCCTTGCATCAACGTTACATGTGTTGCCAAATCTATAAATAGGACGATCCAGATCAAAATGAAAATTAACATATCTCAACATTGAAGGGGTCCTAGACCACAATATTTTGCAGGGAACTTAATTTAGCATGTCTCCAGCTGTTGGTAAAGCAATTAGCGTGTATAGTCATCGAGTACATATGCCTTTAAACTGTGGCGTCATTTTCTGGTTTTGTTTTTGTATCCGGGGTTGTAAGAATTTACATGACAAATACAGGCATGTGATCATGCAGCCGAGTTGCAATGAGAAAGGCAACACAGATTCAGGCAGTTCGAGTTCATCATTCTAGGCGTCCCGGACTTGGCTGCCATTCGACAAAGGTGTTTTTCAAACTGTTTGACGCACGGATTGCCCCTATGCTCTTGTATGGTTCAGAGCTATGGGGATATGGAAAGTATGACTCTGTGGAAAGGGTCCACCTGTTTGCGTGTAAAAAGTTTCTGAAAGTGACAATTCGAACTCCAAACAACATTGTGTATGGTGAATTGGGAAGACATCCGCTGTATATTAACTCTGCAGCCAGATGTGTGAAATACTGGTTTACACTGCTGAAGCAACCTGATTCAAGATATTCAAAGATTGCATATAAAGCTTTATGTAATTTGGCATCGAAGGGCCACACAAATTGGGTCTCTATGTGCAGAGTCTTTTATGTTGTAATGGTTTTGCTGCTGTGTGGATGTACGGAATGGTTGGGAATGAGAAGTGTTTCTTACAAGAGTTTAAAAGACGTTTACAAGATTGTTTTTGTCAAGAATGGTTCTCCTTTTTAGAATGCAGTGAACGTTTCGACATTTATAATTGTTACAAAACATGTTTGGAAAAAGAGAAATACATTGAATTAATCAAAGATATTAAGTACAGAGTTGCTCTTACTCGTTTCCGCGCAGGAGTATCCGAAATCAACGCTCACAAGTTTCGGTACGCACCAAACCAAACGACAAGAAACTGTCCTCTCTGTACAGCTGATAAAGAAGATGAACACCATGTTGTATTTTTATGTCCTTTTTATCAAGACCTTCGAGCAAAGTATTTAAAAATCTCGAACTCTAAGACGCTGCAACAACAACTTGTGTATTTCTGTGGCAGTAATGAGGATAATGTGATGAACAGCTTCAGCAGATTTGTGTTCTTCATGTTACAGAAGAGACGAACCCTTAGAAATCAGGTTCAGTGACATGTCATCAGGGTTTTAATGTATTTGTTGAATTTTATGCGTGACTATAATGTATAACTGTGCAGATACTATTGCTGTTATTTTAACCACTATTGTAAGGGGCTGTGGCCTTAGACAATTAAAGATTTGTTCTTGTTCTTGTTCTTGTTCTTGTTCTCTCTCTCTCTCTCTCTCTCTCTCTCTCTCTCTCCTCCCTCTCTCTCTCTCCAACTCCCTCTCTCTCTCTCTCCCTCTGCCTCCCTCTCCCTCCCTATCTCTCTCTCTCTCTCTCTCTCTGTCTCTGTCTCTCTCTCTCTGTCTCTCTCTCTCTCTCTCTCTCTCTCTCTCTCTCTCTCTCTCTCTCTCTCTCCTGTTTAGAATGCAGTGAACGTTTCGACATTTATAATTGTTACAAAACATGTTTGGAAAAAGAGAAATACATTGAATTAATCGAAGACATTAAGTACAGAGTTGCTCTTACTCGTTTCCGCGCAGGAGTATCCGAAATCAACGCTCACAAGTTTCGGTACGCACCAAACCAAACGACAAGAAACTGTCCTCTCTGGACAGCTGATACAGAAGATGAACACCATGTTGTATTTTTATGTCCCTTTTATCAAGACCTTCGAGCAAAGTATTTGACAATCTCGAACTCTAAGACGCTGCAACAACAACTTGTGTATTTCTGTGGCAGTAATGAGGATAATTTGATGAACAGCTTCAGCAGATTTGTGTTCTTCATGTTACAGAAGAGACGAACCCTTAGAAATCAGGTTCAGTGACATGTCATCAGGGTCTTAATGTATTTGTTGAATTTTATGCGTGACTATAATTTATAACTGTGCAGATACTATTGCTGTTATTTTAACCACTATTGTAAGGGGCTGTGGCCTTAGACAATTAAAGATTTGTTCTTGTTCTTGTTCTTGTTCTCTCTCTCTCTCTCTCTCTCTCTCTCTCTCTCTCTCTCTCTCTCTCTCTCTCTCTCTCTCTCTCTCTCTCTCCCTCTCTATCTCTATCTCTATCTCTCTCTCTCTCATAATTTATTGATAGTGATACTAATAGTATTCCTTCTCCCCTCACGCTCTCTGTATCTCTCTTTCTCCCCCCCCCCGCCTCCTACCTCTCTCTCTTATCTTATAATGCATTTCTCTCCTCTATCAATAAATTTAGAATACGATATTATCTCTCTGTGCCTCGCTCTCTTACTGTCGTTGCGCGCGCACGCTTATTATGAGATAAGGGAGGTAGAGGTAGGGGGGGGGGGGGGAGAGGGAACGTGAGCTAGAGACGGAAAAAGTGAGGAGAGAATACTATAAATATATATTATGTAATAGAGAGAGAGAGAGCGAGAGAGATATAAAAGAAAGAGAGAGAGGGAGAGATAGAGAGAGAAAGAGAGAGAGAGAGAGAGAGAGAGAGAGAGAGAGAGAGAGAGAGAGAGAGAGAGAGAGAGAGAGAGAGAGAATATGTAAAGCGCTTAGAGAACGTCAAGCGCTATATAAATCTCCCATATAAATATATAAAAGAGTGAGAGAATACTATAAATATATTATGGAAAAGAGAGAGAGAGATAGATAGGGAGAGAGAGAGAGAGAGAGAGAGAGAGAGAGAGAGAGAGAGAGAGAGAGAGAGAGAGAGACTGACACAGTTTAATTGAATATGGGCCTACAGCCCCTTTCAATGGGGGGTACACATAAATCACAGGAAAAAAATAGAAAACATGATATATAAACGTATGCAAACTACACAGTGGTTTGTTCCAAGCTTTCCTCTATCAATAATCTTGCACATCAATGCTGCCTAATATATACATACAACCGAGAGAGAGAGAGAGAGAGAGAGAGAGAGAGAGAGAGAGAGAGAGAGAGAGAGAGAGAGAGAGAGAGAGAGAGAGAGAGAGAGAGAGATGTCTAATAAAGTTTGTTTTTAGGCCTGTATAATGTTTACTATTCACTTCACTATTGGTCATTCTTTGTAAAAGATTGTTTCTACTCAGTTATTTACTGTCAATGATGCTTGAGACACAAGAGAACGATTGCTGTTATTTTTAAATCTGCAGTGAGAACTTTTAGGTTGTGTGTAAAAGGTTGGTTCTGTACGTATATTCCATACGTTAAGTACCTTTGAATCTCAAACCGCTACTACTTGACAAAATGATGAGCCTTATTTACAAAAATAAAGGATCGTAGTTCAAACTGTCTGTCTATGGATGTCTGAATTGAATGTGCTGTCCCGATATATACAGGTCGAAATAATATGGCTACCAACATCTCTAATTCTGTGTAATAAAACCTTGGAACCGCAGGCGACGTTAAGTACCGCTATGTCCGTACGGAAAGCACTAAGTACCGCTATGTCCGTACAGAAAGCACTAAGTACCGTTGGTCAAAACACCCGACTACTCCCAATTAGGGCTATGTTTCTACTCAGTTATTTGCTGTCAATGATGCTTGAGATACAAGAGAACGATTGCTGTTATTTTTAAATCTGCAGTGAGAACTTTTAGGTTGTGTGTAAAAAGTTGGTTCTGTACGTATATTTCATACGTTAAGTACCTTTGAAATTCAAACCGCTACTACTTGACAAAATGATGAGCCTTATTTACGAAAATAAAGGATCGTAGTTCAAACTAACATGCCTACATATAAACAGCATAAACAACACACAAAAGTATTATGTACATGGGTTTTAACATCGCAGGTACTTAGCGCGGTACCTAGTGCAGCCAAGGTCTATGCACGGTACCTAAGGCCCTCTCATACGGACATGCCGGTACTTAGCGTCAGCCTCGCACACACACACACACACAAC
>NC_090258.1:4194147-4228880 GCF_037325665.1 Littorina saxatilis | reverse complement strand
CTCTTTCAGTTCTACATGCATAAGCCCCTATACAGTGTAGGAATGGGTTGCAGCCAAACTCTTTCAGTTCTACATGCATAAGCCCCTATACAGTGTAGGAATGGGTTGCAGCCAAACTCTTTCAGTTCTACATGCATAAGCCCCTATACAGTGTAGGAATGGGTTGCAGCCAAACTCTTTCAGTTCTACATGCATAAGCCCCTATACAGTGTAGGAATGGGTTGCAGCCAAACTCTTTCAGTTCTACATGCATAAGCCCCTATACAGTGTAGGAATGGGTTGCAGCCAAACTCTTTCAGTTCTACATGCATAAGCCCCTATACAGTGTAGGAATGGGTTGCAGCCAAACTCTTTCAGTTCTACATGCATAAGCCCCTATACAGTGTAGGAATGGGTTGCAGCCAAACTCTTTCAGTTCTACATGCATAAGCCCCTATACAGTGTAGGAATGGGTTGCAGCCAAACTCTTTCAGTTCTACATGCATAAGCCCCTATACAGTGTAGGAATGGGTTGCAGCCAAACTCACGCCCGCTGCTCGGCACTGCGGTTAAAAGTACAAAGCAAGTGACGGCGACTTGGTGTAGCTGAGGTAACGCTAGAGAAGTCAGGTAAATATCAAATCGACTTGCGACCTGTTCCAATTTAACGAGGGTCCGACAAGGAGGGTAAAGTGTGACTCCTGTGATCTCAGGTGTTAAGATCGTGCGAAGGACCCCCCCCCCCCCCCCCCCCTCTGCCCAACCACCTCTTCCCCCTCCCCGCTACGGCTCTTACACTACCCCCATAACGATACTGATGTTTTGCCCCGAAAACGGAGTATAACTGCCTAAAACGGACGGTGAAAATGACCATACAAGTGAAAGTCTACCGCCCACCCCCCCCCCCCCCCCCCAAAAAAAAAAAAAAAAAAAAAAAAAAAAAAAATGGGAAGATTGACGCACGGAACCACGTTGCAATTTGTCTCCGGTAATTGTGTTAGTTCATTGACCGAAGTCCGACCGACCCTCTGGCCAATCCGGGGTACGATGTCATACTCATCAGCTTAGCATTCCCAGGGAGGGAGAGAGTGAGGGTGCGAGCCAGAGAGGGAGAGAGAGAGAGAGAGCGCGAACGAACGAACGAACTGTATTACTCAAGGATGGAGATTTTAGGCTCACGCCTAGTCTTACAATCTGTCCCTGCTAAACTAAGACATAAAAATAAAGACAATAAAAGGACAAGCGAGGAAAGGAGAGAGACACAGAGAGAGAGACAGAGAGAGAGAGAGAAAGAGAGAGAGAGAAAGAGAGAGACAGAGAGAGAGAGAGAAAGAGAGAGAGAGAAAGAGAGAGAGAGCGAGTTAAGGAGAGAGACAGAGATACAGACAGAGACGCACACATAAAGTCTCCCACGCATACACTGAAAATATTGCAAACACGTATGCACACTACCCACAGAGCGCCAGACACAAAACTACATTATTTGCTGCCAACACGCATACAAAGATACGCTTGTAATGTATATAGGCTAATGTGTGCCTTTCTATGTTTGAAAATTCTGCATTCATGTTCAAACAATAGGATGTAAAAAGGATAACACAAACACAACAACAACAACATCAAAGCAGTAACACAATCTCAAACAATAATATCCTACCTGGAGTGGTAACGTGCTTGTCTTCGGCGGAACAACCGGCAGTTCGGCTGAGCACAGATGTTGAGGATGCTCCAATCTTCTTGTGACGATCCTCTGCAAGATTTCCTCTCGCCCGAAGATCGTGGAAGGGTTCACCTGCTGTCGTTCCAAGCCTAGTCCTTCTTCATGCGCAGAACGATGACTTCAGTCAAGCCGACAGCCGCTGCAATCACAAACACCAGTCCCTGTTTAATGCGCACTTCGCGCTTCTGTTTGATTTTCGCAACAACTTTCTCTGTGTGTTGAGTGAGTTAGTAAAGGGGCGGGTTGACTACAGCCAGGCAAGCAAGCTAGCAATCGCCGAGCAGCAACCCATGCAGAGCCTCTTCAGTTTTAGCACAGCCCCGGGCTGCTTCATGCATATCATACGATCATCCCCGCGTCGTCAAACTTTGACAGTTAAGCGCCCCCACATCGCTTTTTAAATCCAGTTATCCCCCCCGTTTCCCTCACCCTCTCTCTCCTTTTCTCTGTCCCTGTCTGGGCCGAGGCAAATCCTGATCTGAATCTTAGTCCCCCTAGCTATAGGACTGTATCTATAAAATGTTCCCTCCCTCTCGTTAATCTAATCCTTCCTCCCATCCTTCGCATCCCCCCGTTTCTCTCATCCTCACCTACTGTATCCTCCGTATCTAGCGTTCCTACCTCTTCTACCGTGCCCCCCTCCACCCGCTCCAACTTACGGCGTTCTCTCATCTCACCCCACCCCCCACCCCACCCCTGATCACCCCACCCCCCCCCCCCTTCATCCGTATCCCGAATCACAACCCGCAGGGCCGACAAGTCGTATGGGACTTCGTTGGTCTCTTTCGCGTTCAGCATCCTTCCTGTACGCCTATCTCTTGGCGTTGCGACCCGGAGAGAGCGAGAGACGAGGACATAGCTATAGGACAGCTTCTGTAGGTCCTTTCTCTTCTTCTTCTTCTCGTGTCTTCTCTGCGCCAGCTTTTGGGCAGGATGTGAGACGACTTGAGGATCGTCCTTGTTCCCCTTCACAGGGAAGGATTTCAGGACTCTCCTCAGCTCTTCGAGGACCCCAGAAGTCTGCTTCGCTCAGTTTCGTCTCATTCTTCTTCGTCGTCTTCGTCTTCTCGTTGGCACGTAGAGTTCGCGCTCTTCTTCGTGCTGCTTCCCATTTCTTCGATTTGAGGTGTGACCCAGCTTGTCCGAACTGACATCACGTGGTGCGAGTGCTCTGGATAAGGACTGACCTGTATGCAGAATTGGTTAAGCTCTCCGGAGGTCATCTTCATCAACAGTGGGCTTTTTTTTCGCTTTCTGTTACGGAGCTGTCAACAGAACGTTCTGGTTGCCGACGAGGTATCGGAAGAACTGGCTTTCCCGTTTTCTTTTTAGTGGTGTGATTATCTCATGATTAAAAACAACAAGGGAATGTCACAGGACTTCTACCCGGCTACTGGCAATCACAGAAAGTGAGTATACTTTAAAGCGTCTTCAAACCCAAGCTAAAATGAATAGATCGATAAGCTCGACCAACCACACAAAGACCGAATTGGCAATCGGAGACCCATTTTCTAGGCTGATTGCTTGAATAATACGGAAGTCTCCCATTACACCGTTGGTTATTAATGCTTCGAGTCAATATCACCAAATTTCAAAATGACACACCGTTGAACAACGTGAATTTTATGGCTTGGTAATGTTATTTTGCTGACAGCGTAACGACTGTGTAAAAAACAAACAACGCCATCTTTCCTGTGTTCCCCGTTGTTCCCATCGAAAAAACGCGATGGTTTTTGACACACGTTCCATTCACGCTGAGTTTATTACTTCTTTATTAGCCTTCTGCGCTGTTTCTTGGTCTAATAGAGTAGAAATGCGAGCCCGTTAGACTGGATACAGTTATCAACACGTCTGCTGTACTCATAAAGTGGATGCAGGCTTTCCTACAAGGGAGACAGGTTCGACGTGACCATGTTCCATCATACTGTGCTGCCATTGGTTGATGACCGTCACGTGACGTCAATGCATAATTCTGTCCTGTTGTAAGGACGAACGGTGTGGATAACTACGTCTTAAAGTCTTAACAATTAATTCATCGATTAAACATTAACCAGAAAGGTCTGAGAAGCGGCTTTTTTCGTATGCTGTCTGTGTTTTCATCGATAAAATACACTAGTCTCTTAAAAAAAAGAAAACATTGTATGAAAGCGACTGTGCCACCAATTCAACCCACCAGTGCATTCAGATGTAACAAACGAGTCGTCTTCGGATGTCGCGTGTCTGTAGAATCACCTGGACATATATTGGATTCCCAAGAGAGGAGAACACAGAAAGCAAACGTTAACACTGCCAGAACAACTGGTCTTAGAGAGATTGACCCAGAACAACTGGTCTTAGAGAGATTGACCCAGAACAACTGGTCTTAGAGAGATTGACCCAGAACAACTGGTCTTAGAGAGATTGACCCAGAACAACTGGTCTTAGAGAGATTGACTCAGAACAACTGGTCTTAGAGAGATTGACCCAGAACAACTGGTCTTAGAGAGATTGACCCAGAACAACTGGTCTTAGAGAGATTGACCCAGAACAACTGGTCTTAGAGAGATTGACCCAGAACAACTGGTCTTAGAGAGATTGACCCAGAACAACTGGTCTTAGAGAGATTGACCCAGAACAACTGGTCTTAGAGAGATTGACCCAGAACAACTGGTCTTAGAGAGATTGACCCAGAACAACTGGTCTTAGAGAGATTGACTCAGAACAACTGGTCTTAGAGAGATTGACCCAGAACAACTGGTCTTAGAGAGATTGACTCAGAACAACTGGTCTTAGAGAGATTGACTCAGAACAACTGGTCTTAGAGAGATTGACCCAGAACAACTGGTCTTAGAGAGATTGACCCAGAACAACTGGTCTTAGAGAGATTGACTCAGAACAACTGGTCTTAGAGAGATTGACCCAGAACAACTGGTCTTAGAGAGATTGACCCAGAACAACTGGTCTTAGAGAGATTGACCCAGAACAACTGGTCTTAGAGAGATTGACCCAGAACACAGCCATTGCCTTCAACACCCGTTTTGGAAGAACATAAAGTGCTGGTCTGGACAAATCTTGGAAATCTTTCCACAGAAAAATCTGAAAGACGATTCATGCTACATACAAGGACGCTGCAGGGCGTATGCTCTAACAGAGCAGGAACACTGACACACAAAAAGCATTAAAATATTGCTGACGTTGACGAAAGTAAGGGGAACTCCTCGCAGGGAGTTTTTTTGTGCGCTGGACCATAAACTATCTCGTCATGCTTTTTTCCAGTGCAAACCTGTCTTTCTTCGCAACCCTGGCTGCAGTCAGCTGACACTACAACATACAACCGCTATACGTCACCGACACTCGTTTGACAACAACAACAACAACACCGACATCAGCGACAGCGAGCGGAAGGAGACGCCCATCATTAGCAACAACCAATTTCTTCATTTCCTACGATTGTTGACGTGCCGATGCCAGTCGAAGGGTAAGGAATTGGTTCTTTTCAAGTTTGTGTAATTCTGTTCTGCTTGCTTTGTTTTGTAAGTCTGTTTGTTCGTTTGTTTGTTGGTTTTGTTGTTGCTTGTTGGTTTGTATACTATATTCTACACTCAAGACTAAAGTGTTCCAATGTGAACACACTTTTTGTAACCTATTGCGAACACTGGAAGGCGTTAGTGGAATGAATAATTCTGTGGCATGTATTAATATTTGGTTGCAGCAGTTGTCGCTGGTCGTTGGAATGAAGTTGTTAATTACTGTGTGGTTGACAGGCACAACATCTTCTTTACCAGACACACCAACACACAAAGCCCGTACTTCTGTTCCATAAAATGTGTCGTTCTGTGTATCTTCTGGTCGTAAACCGTACTAGTGCATCAAGACTTGCATTTCTGCCAGCAGACACGGTCTTAGCTGCTGGCATTTAGTTCTTCTTGATACGCTCGTTGTACTGTCCCTGTTCAAATCCGCAAATCCGGGGAAAGAAATGGAGCATTGGGTACAGGCACCACTGTGACTTCTGAATGGAAAAACACCACAGAAAGACGACCATCGTGGTCCCAACGCGCTTTTCTTGTCATCTTCATATTGTGGGGTTCACGTTGTGTTTTATCATTCAAGTTAAGCGCGCTGTAAAACAAATATGTTCATGTACGATGAAACCAATCGCGAAGCAGACTCGCAGGAGACATCCCTCAAAATAAAGATCGAACTTATTTTTTCTGCACTATTCTTTTACCTTTGACAAGCTTCAAAACAGACTGTGCGATGATACTCCGAGAAAAGCGCGAAACAAAAAAATACAAAACCACAATGTCGACCCCACTCGCCCACAGACAAGAGAAGGGTTGGAAAACCGTTTCTACGACTGCTGATTTTATTGACCAGATAATCCCTTTGGGTGTTTTTTGATGGGTCAGACACGCCAGGGTGATGACCGTTTGGCGTGGGGTCACTGCAGCATGTCAACTTGTTTCATCCAACGGCGGGAGGATCACTGGGATGGAGGGTGCACTTGTTATTGTACAAACTCGTCGTGCGTAAAATCGTTCCAGGAGAGAATGTGTACACTTCAGATTGAGAGTTTAAAGTTGTCGTCCTTCCTGTATACACGGTCGTGATCACGGCCACAGTCCTGGCTTTTCCCTGTGATTTGTTTGTTTGTTTGCTTAACGCCCAGTCCACCACGAAGGGTGATATCAGGGCGATGCTGCTTTGACATTTAACGTGCGCCACACACAAGACAGAAGTCGCAGCACAGGCTTCATGTCTCACCCAGTCACATTATTCTGACACCGGACCAACCAGTCCTAGCACTAACCCCATAATGCCAGACGCCAGGCGGAGCAGCCACTAGATTGCCAATTTTAAAGTCTTAGGTATGACCCGGCCGGGGTTTGAACCCGCGACCTCCCGATCACGGGGCGGACGCCTTACCACTAGGCCAACCGTGCCGGTATTCTAGACAGGAAGTAGCTAGACTGAAGATGTGTGGTATAATAATAATGATACGAGAATTGATAACGCGCACATATCTCACCACAAGGCGACTCAAGGCGCACATATCTCACCACAAGGCGACTCGAGGCGCACATATCTCACCACAAGGCGACTCAAGGCGCACATATCTCACCACAAGGCGACTCAAGGCGCACATATCTCACCACAAGGCGACTCAAGGCGCACATATCTCACCACAAGGCGACTCAAGGCGCACACGTGTCAAAGTGGACGGGTGACCTTGACCCGTGTAAAAGCCAGGACGCATTGTGGGTTTGGTGTACGAGATCATTTACACGGGAATCGATGTGTCTTTACAGTCACTTGCTTTCTCAGAGCAAGTGCACACGATGATTCATTGTTCTGTATAAAAAACAAATCATCAATATGTAATGTAGAAACTGAATCGCCAGCGTGTGCAAAATGAAGCTTTGACAGTCGGTGACGTTTCGTGTTATGTCAACAACCGTGCATAGCTGGAGGAGGGTTGCTGACACGGGTGCCATGCTAAATAGTTTTCATATCAAGTTTGTTCATGTGGAAGATGCCTTGGGGTATGTAAATGATACGTAACAAAAATTCAAACAAATGAATACATAACCCCAAAAATCATATTGTGTGCTTACGGTAGCCCGAGCTAAGTTTTTTTCCTTCCGACCCTAAGCCCTGTTCCGTGAAGAGAAACATTTTTACGGACAAAATATTACACACACGTACGCACGCGAGCTAGCAAGCACGCGCGCGCGAACGCACGCATGCACGCATGCATAACCTTCGCTATTTGTTGATTGGTCCAAGACGGATCTGTGATAGTTAACATGATCTGTGATAGTTAACATGATCTGTGATAGTTAACATGATCTGTGATAGTTAACATGATCTGTGATAGTTAACATGATCTGTGATAGTTAACATGATCTGTTAACGGGAAGAAAGGTGTGGATAAATAAAAAGTATTAACCTTAATTACGACAACTCATTAACATAATGTTAATAGTACACCCAACTCTTTATCGTCAAACTTTTCGATTCGTCTTCGCTTTTTCTGCAACGAAAGGAAAGTAGTTTCAGACTCTCAGTTCCAGAGAGTTTTCCACCGTAAGATACTGTCAGTTCTTTCTTTCGTTCATGGGCTGAAACTCCCACGGTTTTTACGTGTATGGCCGTTTTTATCCCGCCATTTAGGCTTTCGGGGGATTCATGCTTGGTATTTTCGTGTTTCTATAACCCACCGGACTCTGACATGGATTACAGGATCTTTTCCGTGCGCACTTGGTCGTGTGCTTGCGTGTACATACGGAGGGGGACAAGGCACTATAGCAGGTCTGCACATAAGTTGTCCTGGGAGATCGGAAACACCTCTTTCCCTTAGCCCACTAGGCGCGGCAGGGATTCGAACCCATACTATCAGTTCAATTCAAGATCCGAATACATCATTTTCGGGGCGTTGTGGAACAGTTTAGCGATGGGGTCCCTTAACTGTCCAATGCTGAACAGGAAATGCGAGTGCATTTAGAAGGGAGATTGGGTGTCATAATAAAAAATATTGCGGAAATCGCCGTTAAAAGCGTCAATAAAGGGGGTAGGGGGTGGGTATCATTTACATAGTTTTCCTTTCTTACGACCATCATTTCGACCCCGACCCCGACTCCCCCCCCCCCCCCCCCCCTCTCCCCCTTCCATTCGACACCTGCGTCTGAACTCGCCCGCTGTGACGTTTACATTCACAAAATGCAGAAAAAAAATTAGCGCTTGCTGTGCCAATTTTATTCCAAAAGTATGCCGTCCATGGGATGTACTGTACAATTGAATTGGACTTAGTTGCTGCCGTCCATACACATGAACAAAAAGCCAAAAGAACCGGCGATGTGAACACGATTTTTTTCTGCAATTATACTCGTAAAATGTAGTAACTTCCCCCCCCCCCCCCCCCCACACACACACACAAAAGAAGTAAATAAATAAAATAAAATTGAGTTTTTAGTTACCGATCTTTTTCTTTTTTTTCATCTACGCATCAGTAACTCGGACAGCTGAGGTGGGAACCAAAGCTCGATTCTGTGATACTAGTTACACAAAGCTCTATACACTCATTCTTGAAAAAAGCGATTTTTCTCTGCAAGGGTGGGGGGATTTGCTTCTGTGTGTGGCTGTCATGTGACCCAACGGACAGGTTCGCATTTATCGGAGAGTGAAGGATATCGGCTACATCAGAGCGGGGGCAGAATGGGAAGCGATGATTCGGTACCTCGTATTTTAAATGGCCATCAATTTAATGAATCACTCTCAGTCCTTAATTCAGTTCACAAGATGTTATTTAAAAATCCCTGAGGTTATTCATTAAGATTGGACTTTAAATAAAATTGTAATATATGATTGGTTAAATAGTTTAACGATTGGTTATTCGGTTAAAGGACAGGTGTGATGATTCGTCCTTGTCGTGGTTTATGCAGGAAATTACAAGACGGATCAGCGCCCAAGTGCATGCGTTTTGTTCATATTCTTTTAAGATTATGTAACTGGTGAGGGCTTTATTTTCTGTTCTTCTCTTTCTTCTGTTTTGCTTTGTTTTTTGTTTTTGTGACTGTTTTGTTTTGCTTTTCACCTGTTTGTTCGTCGCATGAAATTTCCCACAACGGAGGACGTGAGAAAAATATAAATAGATTAAAAAAAATGAGTGAAAAAAAAAGAAAGATAGAAAGGAAAAAGCGCTGCAAGTTCGTGACTGTCCTTGTTGGTGCTATTTGTTTAAATCCGTTGACTCTGTTTGCCCAACAACAGCCACCATACTACAGGCCAAAATATTTTCTCCTAGACATTGTAGTTCGGAACAGGTTTTCCAAAGCTGTGTCTGGCGCTGGCTAGTTTACTTCGACTATATGACTTGTTGTTGTTGCTGTTGTTGTTTACGCGAACCTTGAAGGAAGGTGAAGGGATACAAGCTAGGAAGATGAAACAAAGGCGGGGGGGGGGGGGGGGGGGAGAAGAGAGAGAGGAGACGCAAGAAACTGAAATAGAGAAAGAGGTTGGAGGGAGCGAAAGAGAGAGAAGGGGTGGGAGACAGACAAGACAGACAGACAGACCGACAGATAGAAACAGACAGCAAGAGAAAGAGAGAGACAAACAGAAAGAGACAGACAGAGACACAGAGAAAGAGATAAAGACAGACAGACAGAAAGGCTACACTGAATAACCTGTTTGATGTCTTTAACGTGGAGCGTATTTTAAGACATTGCTCTGCTTTGAAAGTCGGGCTTGACCAGGCAACACAAACCATAAAACCAGCACCGCTTTAACTTACTCTAGGTCCATTATATCAAAGGTCACTTGCCACAAAGAGGCTCTTAGCTCAGTAACTAGGACAACACCCATCCACAACGCATTCCTTTATAACGGAGAGACAGAACAATACAAAATACCCTTTCTGCTATCTTACACACGGTATAATTATACAAAACATCCATTCTGATGCAACATAATAACCTTTCTGATATGGTGGCCACAGCATATACCCATGCATGCGGATATATGCCCCAAAACTTATTCTGATTCAAAAGAGAAGACCTGGCTATTTTCCAAAGAGCAAATTTATAAAAACGAATCCTGAAGGGAAAAAAGAATTTAGGCCCATAATCTTGCAAAAACTCAAAGATTAAAGAAGTTCGGCGTATTGTGAGAGATTTTGTGGTTTTGTGGATGACGAAACCTCAACGAAATAGACATGCATTTATGCAAATAGCATACAGCTCTTTTACCCAAGCACATTATGATTCGTTGAAACAAACGGCAATGCACACCGCCGTGCGACCGACACTGCAACACAGAGCAATTAAACTGCCAAACCCTTCAAACATCTTGTCGTTGCATCAGGTAAGGGGAGGGGAGGGGAGGGAGTTGGGCGATTTTGGAGAGTGGATGTAAAAGATGGGATGATAGAGGAAATAGAAAGAAGAAGTAATTTGGAGAGTAAGAGAGAGAGAGAGAGAGAGAGAGAGAGAGAGAGAGAGAGAGAGAGAGAGAGAGAGAGAGAGAGAAGGCCACAATGGGCGCAGTGGGAGGAACAATGAGCTGGGAAGAAAAAGAAGACTGAATGGAAAGGTAGGAGGGGGGGGGGGGGGAGAGAAAGAGACAGGGTAACATAAATAAGACGTAACCCGAAACCACACACAGAGAATAATGATAAAAAAAATGATGTGCGCGGTGTGTGTGTGTGTGTTTCCCTCTAGTGTGTTACAGTCCTACCTATCTATGAATCACCACCGCTGAGGGTGGACACTTTCAAAGCACGTACACAACACGTTACATTGACCGCATGACGTGCCTCGGATTAAAGCCATCACACACAAAGGCACACTTTCAGCACCGAATCCTCTCTAGAACAAACTTTGAACATCACACAATCTGCAAATTAATTCATAAAGCCGACTTCGTGGTGACTAGGCTGTTTGGCTATTCTCATTCTTTCATCTGCATAACTCGCGCGTAGTTGCTTGCTTTCTGTGCAAACGACAATCATATGCATATAGCTGGTATACCTAAACTTGTTATATCTTTTAATCTCCAACCCGCGCGTTGTTCAAACATTGCATAATATACTCAGTTATGACGCAAACACTCCATGTTTTTGATATTCTTATCTTAAAACTGTTTAAGGTTTTTGTTTTGTTTTCGCTCCAGCGAACGTGTGTGTTTGTGTGTGTGTTTGTGTGTGTGTGTGTGTGCTTGCTTTTTTTGCGTGACTATTTTTACTAACTCGGCAACTGCACCAATGTCAAGTTGTTGCTTTTGTTTGTTTTCTGTTTAAACATTCGGCCAATTAACAACCGCTCGCCCCCCCCCCCCTGGCCCTCCATAGCTATATTTTATTTTATTTTTCAAGTAAGAAAGTCAAATATAGCTACTTACCAAAACACTGAACATTCTGCAATCATCGATACACTTACAAGGAGTACGTGAGTCAAAAGTATTGGCAGTAATAATATAATCACACAATTCAATGCACGGTTAAATTCTCCCCGTCCGTCCCCTAAATCACTTGTCACATTAAAACTATAATCGTTTACGCCAGTGGATGTTGCCAGTTTAATCAATCAGCACGAACGAGAGGGACCCCTAACGAGTCATGTAGGCTACTGTTTTGTACATAACTCATAGCAGGACTTCACTTTCTCACTGTCATTCTGTTTTGGTGTGTGTGTTGGGGGGAGGGGGGGAGAGTATGTGAGTGTGTGTGTGTGTGTATGTGTGTGTGTGTGTGTGTGTGTGTGTGTTTGTGTGTGTGTGTGTGTGTGTTGGGGGGGGGTGTTATATTACAGGTCATCACAGTCGGATTCAGGAAAACCACACGCCAACACAAAAACGCGTCATCATACGTAATTAGTACATGTATGTATGTCCTTAAACATGTCCTGACTCAGTTTGACTAATGATGTACAGCGTCGGAGCCTGCCTATGTGGCACGTACACGTTGCCAAATTGGGACGTGTATTTTGTAACAATATGCTTTTTATTTGTGGTAAGGTGTTTGTGCTTGTCAGTACAACTTCATCAATGTGTTGAGTCTTTGGATTTATCGTCTTACATAATGTGCGACTGTGTTTGTAAAATGTACCACAACAACGGAATTGTTTCTTTAGTTGGTCGTGATAGTATTCGTGCTAACAACTTGATATCCGTCAACTGTGTGACTATATGCTCTCGTGAATTCTGCTACAACTACTAAATGTTGGGTTTGGTTTTGCTGAATGAACTTCCACCAGCTCTTTGACTGTGTGCTTGCTGTTGTGACTTCCACCAATTTCTCTGGATTAGTGATTTGTGTTTCAGAAGTCGTTGCAGTCAAATAAATTGAACTTACATACGAAGTTCGTCGTAATTCAACAGTGAAACCACTGCCTCTATACCAACGTTTTATCAGCTAAAGGTTTTTCGTGCGCTGTACATAATACGGTGTCCAATCTTCACATACTATACCACTATATCGGGTGTAAGATCGAAGTTTTGAATGACGATCTTCTCTTTCGTTGGGTATTCGAACTCGCTTGATATGCTAAAATCCTCACTTTCCTGTTGCAAAATATTTATCATGTTTGTCTTCGCCAACGTCACAGCGACGAATTAGATACAACAGCAATATAACAGAGTATTCTCATAACCAACACGATTGTACACACCTTAAAGTGTTTATAGACAATGATCACCAAAATGGGAACAACATAATCCGCTAAAACAGACACGATTACGTAAGAGAAACAGAGACAACAGACTGAACCTAAAACACACCAATGGCGACGGTGGGTATGTACACAGATTCCAGTTGGATTCCCCGCTGTTTGGTAAGCTTGCAAATGGCTCTGGTTTGCAATCATCACAGCTTGCTCGCGAGTTATAAACGGAGAGAACCCGTCACGATCTAATGCAATATGTCAGTAACAAAAGGCAATGTCATCTGTTATTTCATATACTATCATTCTAATCTCCTTGTGACGCTTTTTCCAAAAGACGGATTAAAATCGACAACAATAATGGCTTGAGATTAATCTTTCATGATCAGTATAATTTATGTTTTGCGGTAAGTCAAAGAAGATTTTGTTTCTTTATTTATTGTATATCTTGATCGAGTGTCCATGTCGGAGTACATGCTTCACGGTTCCGATCAACGTTGACCCTTCTCCAAAAGGCCAGCATCGCTTTAAGGCTGGAGAACACTTTGGAGGCCCAATTTCAAAGTGATTAGGTAGTTTTAAAAGTTACTTTTTCTGTTAGTTCAATGTTTGCTTTATCAGGAAAATACAAAATATAAAGGGCTTAACGCGCAAAATTTTAAGATAACGACTGAAGTTTAAGCATAGGTATCAGATTTTTTCACGCAAACACTACTGAATAAGTTGCAATATTGTATTGTGAAAATGTAAACAAAATAACAATCAGATGATCACAAACTGAAGAAGAGAAATAGGGAAGCAAAATAGAACATTAAACGTAGTGATTTTACTTGTGAATTCGGAAAAAAATCCTTTTGTATCCATTTTGAAGCTCAATTTGAAGCATGGAACACCAACAAACATTGATTAAAAGTGTTAAAGTGATTACAGTGTTCAGAAATAGTGTTAGATACCAAGTTGAGTTATCCCTCTTTACCAATTTAAAAAAAAATACACCTCTTAACGCGCAAAATTTTGAACTGTGATGCTTTTACTACCCCCACCCCCTTCCCATTTGTCAGAAAAGAGTGCATATTATCTTCCAAATAGAAAAGCAGGGTAGTCAGATGATCAAAAACTTAAGAAGAGAAAGAGGGAAGCAAAATAGAACATCCAACATAATGATTTAACTTGTGAATTATGAGAAAACTATTTTTTTTACCCATTTGTGAAGCTTAATTTGAAACTTGGAACACAGACAAACATATATTAAAAGTGTTAAAGTGATTACAGTGTTCAGAAATAGTGTTAGATACCAAGTTGAGTTATCCCTCTTCATCACAGTTAAAAAAAACACACCTCTTGTCGCGCAAAATCTTGAACTGTGATACTTTTACTTCCCCCACCCCCTACCCATTTTTTCAGAAAAGAGTGCATAATTATTATCTACCAAATAGAAAAGCAGGGTAGTCAGATGATCAAAAAATTCAGAACAGAAATAGGGAAGCAAAATAGAACATCCAACATAGTGATTTAACTGGTGAATTTTAAAAAAAACCCCACTTTTTTACTAATTTTATTAGCTTAATTTAAAGCTTGGAACTGAAGACAGAAAAAAAAAATTAAAAGTGCCAAAGTGGTTACAGTGTTCAGAAATAGTGTTTGATACCAAGTTGAGTTATCCCTCTTCATCACAGTTAAAAAAAAACACACCTCTTGTCGCGCAAAATCTTGAACTGTGATGCTTTTACTACCCCCACCCCCTACCCATTTTTCAGAAAAGAGTGCATATTATCTTTCAAATAGAAAAGCAGGGTAGTCAGATGATCAAAAACTTAAAGAAGAGAAAGAGGGAAGCAAAATAGAACATCCAACATAATGATTTAACTTGTGAATTATTAAAAAAACATTTTTTTTACCCATTTTTGAAGCTTAATTTGAAACTTGGAACACAGACAAACATAAATCAAAAGTGTTAAAGTGATAACAGTGTTCAGAAATAGTGTTAGATACCAAGTTGAGTTATCCCTCTTTACCAATTAAAACAAAATACACCTCTTAACGTGCACAATTTTGAACTGTGATGCTTTTACTACCCCCACCCCCTTCCCATTTGTCAGAAAAGAGTGCATATTATCTTCCAAATAGAAAAGCAGGGTAGTCAGATGATCAAAAACTTAAGAAGAGAAAGAGGGAAGCAAAATAGAACATCCAACATAATGATTTAACTTGTGAATTATGAGAAAACTATTTTTTTTTACCCATTTTTGAAGCTTAATTTAAAACTTGGAACACAAACAAACATAAATTAAAAGTGTTAAAGTGATTACAGTGTTCAGAAATAGTGTTAGATACCAAGTTGAGTTATCCCTCTTTACCACTGTTAAAAGAAATACACCTCTTGTCGCGCAAAATCTTGAACTGTGATACTTTTACTTCCCCCACCCCCTACCCATTTTTTCAGAAAAGAGTGCATATTATCTACCAAATAGAAAAGCAGGGTAGTCAGATGATCAAAAACTGAAGAACAGAAATAGGGAAGCAAAATAGAACATCCAACATAGTGATTTAACTGGTGAATTCTGAAAAAAACCACTTTTTTACTCATTTTATTAGCTGAATTTTAAAGCTTGGAAGACAGAGAGAAAAAAAATGAAAGTGCTAAAGTGGTTACAGTGTTCAGAAATAGTGTTTGGTACCAAGTTGAGTTATCCCTCTTCATCACAGTTAAAAGAAACACACCTCTTGTCGCGCAAAATCTTGAACTGTGATGCTTTTACTACCCCCACCCCCTACCCATTTTTCAGAAAAGAGTGCATATTATCTTTCAAATAGAAAAGCAGGGTAGTCAGATGATCAAAAACTTAAAGAAGAGAAAGAGGGAAGCAAAATAGAACATCCAACATAATGATTTAACTTGTGAATTATTAAAAAAACCATTTTTTTAACCCATTTTTGAAGCTTAATTTGAAACTTGGAACACAGACAAACATAAATTAAAAGTGTTAAAGTGATTACAGTGTTCAGAAATAGTGTTAGATACCAAGTTGAGTTATCCCTCTTTACCAATTTTAAAAAAAAACAACCTCTTAACGCGCAAAATTTTGAACTGTGTTGCTTTTACTACCCCCACCCCCTTCCCATTTGTCAGAAAAGAGTGCATATTATCTTCCAAATAGAAAAGCAGGGTAGTCAGATGATCAAAAACTTAAGAAGAGAAAGAGGGAAGCAAAATAGAACATCCAACATAATGATTTAACTTGTGAATTATGAGAAAACTATTTTTTTACCCATTTTTGAAGCTTAATTTAAAACTTGGAACACAAACAAACATAAATTAAAAGTGTTAAAGTGATTACAGTGTTCAGAAATAGTGTTAGATACCAAGTTGAGTTATTCCTCTTTACTACTGTTAAAAGAAATACACCTCTTGTCGGCCAAAATCTTGAATTGTGATACTTTTACTTCCCCCACCCCCTACCCATTTTTTCAGAAAAGAGTGCATAATTATTATCTACCAAATAGAAAAGCAGGGTAGTCAGATGATCAAAAAATTCAGAACAGAAATAGGGAAGCAAAATAGAACATCCAACATAGTGATTTAACTGGTGAATTCTAAAAAAAACCCCACTTTTTTACTCATTTTATTAGCTTAATTTAAAGCTTGGAACTGAAGACAGAAAAAAAAAATTAAAAGTGCCAAAGTGGTTACAGTGTTCAGAAATAGTGTTTGATACCAAGTTGAGTTATCCCTCTTCATCACAGTTAAAAAAAAACACACCTCTTGTCGCGCAAAATCTTGAACTGTGATGCTTTTACTACCCCCACCCCCTACCCATTTTTCAGAAAAGAGTGCATATTATCTTTCAAATAGAAAAGCAGGGTAGTCAGATGATCAAAAACTTAAAGAAGAGAAAGAGGGAAGCAAAATAGAACATCCAACATAATGATTTAACTTGTGAATTATTAAAAAAACATTTTTTTTACCCATTTTTGAAGCTTAATTTGAAACTTGGAACACAGACAAACATAAATCAAAAGTGTTAAAGTGATAACAGTGTTCAGAAATAGTGTTAGATACCAAGTTGAGTTATCCCTCTTTACCAATTAAAACAAAATACACCTCTTAACGTGCACAATTTTGAACTGTGATGCTTTTACTACCCCCACCCCCTTCCCATTTGTCAGAAAAGAGTGCATATTATCTTCCAAAAAGAAAAGCAGGGTAGTCAGATGATCAAAAACTGAAGAACAGAAATAGGGAAGCAAAATAGAACATCCAACATAGTGATTTAACTGGTGAATTCTGAAAAAAAACCCACTTTTTTACTCATTTTATTAGCTAAATTTTAAAGCTTGGAAGACAGAGAGAGAAAAAAATGAAAGTGTTAAAGTGGTTACAGTGTTCAGAAATAGTGTTTGGTACCAAGTTGAGTTATCCCTCTTCATCACAGTTAAAAGAAACACACCTCTTGTTGCGCAAAATCTTGAACTGTGATGCTTTTACTACCCCCACCCCCTACCCATTTTTCAGAAAAGAGTGCATATTATCTTCCAAATAGAAAAGCAAGGTAGTCAGGTGATCAAAAACTTCAGAACAGAAATAGGGAAGCAAACAATAACATCCAACAGAGTTATTTAACTGGTGAATTCAGAAAACACACACTGTTTTACTCATTTTATTAGCTGAATTTAAAGCTTGGAAGACAGAACAAATAAATTAAAAGTGCTAAAGTGGTTACAGTGTTCAGAACTAGTGTTAGATACCAAGTTGAGTTATCCCTCTTCATCAAAGTTAAAAGAAACACACCTCTTGTCGCACAAAATTTTATACTGTGATGCTTTTACTACCCCCACCCCCTACCCATTTTTCAGAAAAGAGTGCATACTATCTTCCAAATAGAAAAGCAAGGTAATCAGATGATCAAAAACTTAAGAAGATAAATAGGGAAGCAAAATAGAATATCCAAAATAGTGATTTAACTGTAGATTTCAGAAGAAAAAAACCCCTTTTTTTTAATCATTTTTGAAGCTGAATTAGAAGTTTGGAAGAAAAGTGCTAAAGTGGTTACAGTGTTCAGAAATAGTGTTAGATACCAAGTTGAGTTTTTGCTCTTTATAAAAGAAACACACCTCTTGTCGCGCAAAATCTTGAACTGTGATCCTTTTACTACCCCCGCCCTCTACCCATTTGAACAGAAAAGAGTGCATAATTTGTATTCTCTTCCAATTAGAAAAATAAGTAAAAGCAACTGGACATTTTTAAAATACATCTTTTCTGTCAGTCCAAGGATTGCTTAGTCCATTAAAAACAAACAGACTAGGATTTAACGCACCCATTTTAAGAAAAAGTTAACATGATAATTGATATAATTATCAGACTTTTTTTATGCAATTACTACTGAAGATTCCAGACCAGGTAAAACAATCATTTTATATCCTTTGTCACATTTTTTTATTTTTTATAAATCTATCTATAGCGAGTCTTGTCTCTTTGTGTCATTTAGTTATTTTCAAGAATTCTATCCTGGCAACAACAACAACAAAAACACCTACCTACCTACCCTATTTTTTTTAGCCATGTTAATAGAAACAGACAATTTATTTGTTTTGGCCTAAAGATCTTGAAACATTTGTTTTAATAGAGAAATAACAAGTACAGCCATTAGCTGTGTCACTCGAATTTCTTTGTCAGGCTGAAACTTAGCTGTTGCGTTGGTGTCTGCTGTGTGTATCTGGGTCCAAAGCAACTTTCACATTCTCATCTACACACTCACGTTACACAAGTATATATATATATATATATACAATTCCACCCACAGAGGCGTTCGGGGATGGGGGTCTCGCACTCGGGCGAATCACACCACAAAATACAAAGTATAACGTACACAGATTTTACTATTGAACCAAAAAGCAAATTAAATCATGAATAAATAAATCAATCAAGCAAAACTTCCACACAATGACACACTCACTCTCGGTTCACACTGAGCTCTGGACGTGCACACTTGGCAGCACGTATACCGTTCCGGCACCGTTTGTCTTCCTGCAAGTCCAGCATAGGCACACGATTGTCCAAGAATCACAATAATCCTCGTGAATGTCACAGCAGGCATAGTAGAAAAGTCCAAAAGGGTGCGTTGATGGTGGTAATCCGGTGTACACACACACACACACACACACACACACACACACACACACACACACTCCGGTTTGGTAAGTTACCTGATAAATAATGTAGCCTGTGGATTTAACGGGGAGACTGGTCAGACAGGAAGAGCATTTCACATTTCCGATGTTCAGCGATAAACTTGTTTTCTTCGAGAGTTCGATCTTCGTGCGATCAAGTTCTGGCGCGTTGTCACCAAGAACGTAAAAAAAAAAAAACAGGATATCATCATGATGCCTCTCTACAAAAACCAGGCAGTCTAGGAACTCTTCATCTAAAGTCAGTCAGTATTAGCCCCTCAACACAATCCTCATCTTGTCCCATAGTGATTTCTGCCGCCAAAGAACGTGTGGTTCTTAACTCACAAGACGGATTTGTCGTCTTCCATTGCGAAATTCAGATCTACCCCAACTACGTGCATTGATCTGAGCAATAAAATGTAGATGCGATAATCTGCAAACATCTCTTCAACACAATCTACATCTTGTCCCATCGTGATTTCTGTCGGCAAAGAACATGTGGTTCTCAACTCACAAGACCGATTTGTCATCTTTCAGAAATTCAGATCTGCCCCAAGTACGTGCAATAAAATGTAGAAGCGATAATCTGAAAAAAAATCTTTTCGCGTGAACGCTGCCACGTTGTCATCAGTCCGATGTCTTTTATCCAGAGCAGGGATGAACACACTTTTTCATCAGTAGTTTGTTATGTTTATCCGCAGACTGCTTTCCATTACTTGTCGTCTGTTTTAGCTTGACTCGTGGGGTTCTTCAGCAAGGCAAAAAGTGCTTGTTTACTGACACGTTCTCACGCACGACATGTCGTAAATGCAAGTTCTAACGATTGTTTTTTATTGCACTGATAGAGAATGTCGATATTTGTAAACGTCTGCCATTTCCTAATGTTTATTTCATTATTTTGCATACGGATATGGCTAGTAAGTGGAAAATCTGTTACGACACGAAACGCGTTCTAAATCCGGGAAGGGAGGCTACTCCAACGTAGAAGGGAGGCTACTCCAACGTACTTTCCAAAGTGTGCTCCAGCCTTAAAGATTTGCTATAATATTGTGTACCCTTGTCGAGCTTGTTCGATGCAGGGGAAACGGACGACTTCAAAAAGCTCAATGCAGGAGCCCTGAATTGCTACTGCCTCTAGCAGTAAGTTGGCAAAAGAAAGGTATTCAGTTAATTGCTGTCGTAAGTTATGAGTCTCTCTCTCTCTCTCTCTCTCTCTCTCTCTCTCTCTCTCTCTCTCTCTCTCTCTCTCTCTCTCTCTCTCTCTCTCTCTCTCTCTCTCTCTCTCTCTCTCTCTCTCTCTCTCTCTCTCTCTCTCTCTCTCTCTATCTCTCTCAGTCTTGTAGTGTAATCACTTTAATTCAATCCTTCGCCTAGTCAAGCGCTGATCACAGCATCATCGCTGAATAAATGAGCTGCGAAGCACAAATGATCAGAGGTTACAATCACACAAAAACGGCAAAAGCAATCACATTTGTTTGTTCTCGTAGTCAGAGCAATACACAGAAGGACTGTTGAAAGACTGTTGATTTACAAAGCCACGGAGCACTAAGGCCGTGTGAGTTTTGGAATGACCCTCGTGTTGACTTCGGCATTGTTTGTCTTGCTGTGGTGGTACGCGGGGCCGGGGAAAAGTTTTGTTTTGTTTTCGTGAGTGTGTGAGGATTGTGAGTGTATGGCGGTGTACGCATAGAGACTATTAGGATGGTCAGAAGTAAACAATGTACTAACATGGAGGTGAAGTGATCACGTCAGACTGGGTAACTTGTGTGTAACTTTACAATACAATACAATACAATACAATACAATACAATACAATACAATACAATACAATACAATAATACGTTATTATCTCAAAAGAGAAATAACATTGTGGCTGAACTATGATGTCTTTGATGTCTCTTACAAATGTACGATAATGCATTTTAATCGTTGCGTTTATAGTGCCATGTGGTGCTAAGAGACAATTTACCATCTTCATGTTGACATGAAAATAGACATTAACGTTTTCTTCTCTCTCGAGATAACACGTCAAACTTGTCTGTGACGTCAAACGTAGCTTGTTGACGCTTTTCTTTCAGTCTGAAAATTTACAGAGCTGCGATCATATGCGTGAATTCAGTAAGTGTTGAGCATATTTCTTTTCTTTTGAGTGTTTTATGACTTTCGTTGTGGATTTTGCGATAACAGAGATAAGGTGCAAATTGACCATGAGTCGCCGCGGTAATTATCAACATTGATTTGGTCTTTGAGAGTGAATACTTACAATCGTTGTCCTCGGAAACACGAATCCAAAGCCGCGATGGTTCCACACATCAAACAATCAGCCTGATTGGCTTTTACTTTGACAATCCACGTTTCACCTGAAAGCTCAAACACATTCACCACCTCGATTTATTGCACGGGGAACATGAGATTTATTCCCCGGCTGGGTATGAATGAAAACTCGTGAAAATGATGACAATACATTTTAATCAGTCGTTGCGTTTATGTGTGTCCCCCTGAGCGGTGGTGCCATGTGACGCTAAAAGACAATTTGCCATCTTATGGTTGAAATGAAAATAGACATACAAGTTTTATTATCTTACCCTTTGGTTATCTTATCCTATCTCTCCCTCTTCAGTCTTCCTCCTCTTCCTTATCTTATCCTATCTCTCCCTCTTCAGTCTTCCTCCTCTTCCTTATCTTATCCTATCTCTCCCTCTTCAGTCTTCCTCCTCCTCTTCCTTATCTTATCCTATCTCTCCCTCTTCAGTTTTCCTCCTCCTCTTCCTTATCTTATCCTATCTCTCCCTATTCAGTTTTCCTCCTCCTCCTTATCTTATCCTATCTCTCCCTCTTCAGTCTTCCTCCTCTTCCTTATCTTATCCTATCTCTCCCTCTTCAGTCTTCCTCCTCCTCTTCCTTATCTTATCCTATCTCTCCCTCTTCAGTCTTCCTCCTCTTCCTTATCTTATCCTATCTCTCCCTCTTCAGTCTTCCTCCTCCTCTTCCTTATCTTATCCTATCTCTCCCTCTTCAGTCTTCCTCCTCTTCCTTATCTTATCCTATCTCTCCCTCTTCAGTCTTCCTCCTCCTCTTCCTTATCTTATCCTATCTCTCCCTCTTCAGTCTTCCTCCTCCTCTTCCTCCTCCTCCTCCTCCTCTTCCTTTCTCGTCCGTTGCGTTCTGTCCCCCTCCTTCCGACCTTGCTCATCCTTCTGACCTTGCTCATCCTTCTGACCTTGCTCATCCTTCTGACCTTGCTCATCCTTCTGACCTTGCTCATCCTTCTGACCTTGCTCATCCTTCTGACCTTGCTCATCCTTCTGACCTTGCTCATCCTTCTGACCTTGCTCATCCTTCTGACCTTGCTCATCCTTCTGACCTTGCTCATCCTTCTGACCTTGCTCATCCTTCTGACCTTGCTCATCCTTCTGACCTTGCTCATCCTTCTCAGTTGGTTTAAACAAGATTGTATTCCAACAACATGGGGTTGCATATAATATATAGATATCAGGGAGCACACAACACGCTAAGCTTATACTAATTGTGCTTACATATTTACATCTAAATAGGAATCATGTTAACCTTTGTTATGTACTTACCAGGATTACTGAAAATAACGGCATCATATGCTTGAGTTAGTAATCTTAAAAGCCATGATTATTGTATTGGGGTTTTTTCATGATAAAAATTGAATAAAGTTTTGTTTATACCAAATAGGAATTATTTTGCATGTGCTGTCAAAGGTCAAAAAAGTACTAATACCCTTGTTAGAAATGTCCAACAAAATAAAGAATGTGACAAAAGAATCCTTCTCACCAACACCTCCCCCCCCCCCCCCCCCCTTTCTACCCCATCTCTTTCGGCCGCGGCTCTGTAAACTTATGTCTAAAGCCAAACTCACGCCTCTTTTTTGTTCATGTTTATTTTACAACTGAGACGTGTCACGGCTTTCAAGTTGTTGATTTACTCTCCCTCCTCTTTCTCGCCCCTTCTGTCCCATACACTTGTTTTAAATGATTGACTTAATCTTCTCTTTGAACTAAGTTTCTGGCCTTCCCCCTACTCTCTCTCTCTCTCTCTCTCTCCCCCCCCCCCCTTCTGCCACCCAAAATAACAAAAACACACAAATACCACTGCAACTTCAAGTTTTAACAGTTCACAAGGTATGAACAAAAACAAACAAATACCACTACAACTTCAAGTTTTAACAGTTCACAAGGTATGAACAAAAACAAACAAATACCACTACAACTTCAAGTTTTAACAGTTCACAAGGTATGAACAAAAACAAACAAATACCACTACAACTTCAAGTTTTAACAGTTCACAAGGTATGAACAAAAACAAACAAATACCACTACAACTTCAAGTTTTAACAGTTCACAAGGTATGAACAAGCTGTTTTCTGTGTAAGCAGTCCTCTGCACTGAAGCAACCAGCTATCCCCGACAAGCTGCATCCCACTATGCAAGCAAGCTTTCATATACAAAGAAAGCAGGTCCGGGGAATCCCGAACCTCTTATCTTGTGTTGGCCATATGTTGAACTTGAACTCGAGTCTCTACGGCCTGGGCATCTAGGAAGCAAAACAAGGTGTAGGCTATACATGAATCCACACACGCCCCGTGCTGGGATGAGTGTGCCTACCACATACCTCGTGCGGGACCTCAAGCCTGCAACTTGGCAATGTTCAGTTTAAAGGGCTTATATCCAACAGCCCTTTAGAGTTTTTTTCCTAATCCTTTTTGTTAACGTAAGAAGCCTTTGAACTGGTTTGGAATAATATGTGAAACATGTGAAAAAGCCAGGCAAGCGGAATCAGTCTCCTGGCACCTGAGATAATAAACTGACAATGCATTGAAATAAACAAGCGACTTTCATCGTTTGTGAACAGTGTCCGTTAGGCCTGCTATTTCAAACAACAAGACTGGCCAGATTTGGTACTGTTTAACTTTTTAGTAGCAGATGAATCCTCAACTCTCAAGAGCAGCATTCCAGCAAACGAAATCCAATGTCTGTGCCTTATTTGCTGAAACGTTAAAAGTTTCAGCAGTGCTGCGCAATGATAACATTTTTAGCGAAAAGCAAGAACAAATTAAATGTATGCTTCTCAAACAGGTCACTGTCACTCGCAAATAATTGGCTCTATTATTATTGACTCGAAATAGAACGAGTCTTGGAGACCCTGTCAATGTGATGTCGATGCGCTAAAGCTAAACCCGTAGGCGTACCATGCAGAAGATTGAAAGTGTTTCACATTCTGAAACTTTGAATTATTAAAGGCAGAGTAAGCCTCCCGTAAACCATCACAGATACGGTCAGGCTTTTACACACAGTACAAACACCCTTTCATTTAAACACTCACCAATTGAGAACATCCTAGGTGCCCTCCGTAAAGAGCGAACAATTTTCAAAGAATTTATTTTTGCGTGGTTTATCTTACCCCTGAGCCATCGTGAACCCGTGTGATCCAGTTTTCCTTTTTCACAATGCAGTCGTCAGTTAGTCACGAATGCGACTCGATGTGAGCTTATCTACAATAGCACGTTTTTTATGCACGAAACAACGGCTGTGGTTCACAAGAACTCTAGCGATGGCTTTTGACTGTTGAGAGGAACGGCGATTTGCACTGATAAACCTTCGTCTGCTACGACCCTTGCGTGACCCTGCTTCCGGGCTTTTCTTTTTTTTAAACTTTCACAACTTCGAATTGTTCTGATCTTGTCTTGATGAAAAACGAATTCTTTTATGATTAAAGAATGTTTGTGTAACAAGCTGTCAATTTATTATTTAGATTTTAAAAGTTAGGTCTAGCGCAAAAACGAGGCGCCGTTGTTGTTAACGAACAAGTCTACGAAAATAAATTCTTTGAAAATGTCTCACGCTCGACAGAAAGCAGCCAGGATGTTCCCGTTCGGTGAGCGTTCAAATGGAAGTATGCTTGTACTGTATTTAGACGCTCGGGGAGCTCTGTGATGGTTTACGGGAGGCTTACTGTGCCTTTAATGGTCTCTCCCATTTAATATGATCTACAAGCCGGTTTTTTTGTTTGTACGGAGTATTTTCAAATCAAAAGTTACGTTACAGGAACTGGCTAGCAAAATGTCTGAAATGATGCTCCAGTTTGTCTTGATACGTCGTGCTAGCTTTCTACAATAGAACCTTGATCGCTTCTCAACACACATGTGAAGATCCACCCACATGAACACAACCTTGCCGCTTCTCAACACACATGTGAAGATCCACCCACATGAACACAACCTTGCCGCTTCTCAACACACATATGAAGATCCACCCACATGAACACAACCTTGCCGCTTCTCAACACACATGTGAAGATCCACCCACATGAACACAACCTTGCCGCTTCTCAACACACATGTGAAGATCCACCCACATGAACACAACCTTGCCGCTTCTCAACTCACATGTGAAGATCCACCCACATTAACACAACCTTGCCGCTTCTCAACACACATGTGAAGATCCACCCACATGAACACAACCTTGCCGCTGTATCAGAGCCCTTTGACTCAACCCTCTCCTTTTGCACCGGAAACAGCCATTAGTTCCAGGGTCCTTCTTCTTTTGCTTAATTAATCCCTGCTACTAGTTAACCGACCACCAGCCGGATTGAGATAGGCCTCACTAAATTCACTTTTAAGCTGACCGCATCTTCTTTCGCTAATTAATCAAAATCACCATTACTACTCATCGACTGTTTTAAGCCTATTCACGTTTAAGATGGTCGCGTCTTCGTTCGCTAATTACTTAACACTCATTAATTAACACTAACTATAATCGCGTGTTTTAGCTGATTTATGTTCAAGATGGCCGCGTCTTCTTTCGCTAATTAAGTAACACTAACTAATCACCAGCTGTCATAAGCCATTTCACGGCAAAGATTACAGGCACCGGAGAGGTCCTTCAAGGTAAACTTATGGCCGCCGCTGTACCGTGAGCGTCATTATAGTAGAGCCCGTCGCGATATAACCTTGAACGGTTGAAAACGACGTTAAACACCAAATAAAGTAAAGTAAATTATAGTAGAGGTCAAGCCAAAGGTCATTGAAGCTACCCGCCTTCCCGTGTAAACCAGCACGTAGACCTCCACAGATCTGCCCTGTGTTTTACATGGGGGTTAGAACATCCTTCCGCCTAGACATATACAACATATCAACAACCTGGTTGTCATCTGTGTAGTGCGTGAAATGTAGCTGAATTGATTTTGTAAATGACACATCAATCTAAACCGGCTAGTGTTCATTCAGTAACACAGAACAGTGTACAATGTCAAAGCGGACCGCCCGCGGCTTTGGACGCCATTCCTGACTTTGGGCCACATATATCAATCTGCAAAATCAACTCGGGAAAAAATGCCCATTCTGCACATAAAACATCCAGGCTTTTGTTTCGTACTTGTTGAAGTGGAAGGATGGACTGTTATCCTGTGGAATTCTTCATTGACACATCCGTGGTGCTGAGTATGATAAGGAAGGTATCTTTAAGGTTGACTCGATTAACTGCAACAGATGCACCTTCAGTGTCCCGTCACTAGTAGCGGCAGCGGTGCAGGAAGAGGTCGTGCACTGGCGGCATGTCTTACGCCTCCACCTGAGCGACAATTCTGACGAGCAGGTGTCAGTAAGTAGGCAGGTGTAGACTCTTACCTGCTTCATCCTCCTCCCCCCCCCCCCCCCCCCCTCTTCACTCAAGATGCCTTGTTGTTGAGCGGCTGCTTCGTAACTGAGTAACTGATCTTGCTCTGACGCAACTACTCTTTTCACCATTAAAACACACAAACTACATTGACCTATTTCCAACGCCTGACGGTAGTGAAACGGGGCTCCAGGTGTCTCTTATTATGAGGCTGAGAAAAGGCTAGTTATTCCGTAAAGCCTCTGCTTCAATGGGAGCAAGATTAGCTCTGACGTAACTATACACTTTTGACTTTTACGAGCACAAAGAAGTGACCTAGTTTGGCAGCCCAGCTGTAGTTAAACGAAGCTCGGATTTTCACTTTGCTGTGACACAACTTGACTTTTAATCTCTACACACTCTGTTCTTTGGCCTACTTTTACAGCCGTACGATAGTTAATTGTGGGAAGTTTTCGGCCATCAACTGAAGTTCGGCTCGGTCAGGCTTTTCACTTTGCCGGCACACGTACACACACGCTTCCGAGTCATGGCCCAGTCAGCCCCCGACAGTAATTAACGCAAATCAAGTTTTCAATCAACCGGAAACCAGCTGTGATTCATCCTTATGATGTATCTCCTGTGTATTTTGTTCCCAGGTTGGTATCGGGATAGCTAGCCTGACCCAGTTGAAGGTTGGCTCGTTGTTTTGGTTTGGTTTTCCCCTGATGCCTTACATTCAGCCTGACCCAGAACATTTGGCGGTTCTTTGTTTTATAGTCAAGTCCAATTCTTTAAATATCACTCTGTCAAAATGATCGTACCTTCGCCGGAATCGTAGTGAAATAAATATATACGAAAATGTGTAAGTAAATGCATAAATAACAGAATAAATAAATAAATAAAAGAAGAAATAAATGAATAAATGAATAAAAGCTATCGGACAGTAGGCCTACACCTTTACAACTGACCGCGAGAACAAGCGAATAAATGGGATCGACGTACACCGAGACAACAAAGATGTTGGTAGTTGTGACAGTTCTCATGTTAACTCCACCACGGGTTTTCCTGTGTTATGGTTTGAAACACCATTAGAATACTAGTCAGTCCTTGTACATTCGCGGGTTTCTCAGCAGCTGAGTGATGCTGTTTGCATCAGTAAAACACAGCCGACATCTTCTCTGCCCTGTCCAGCTTAATGTGGTTAACTTTTTTCAATGCCCCAAAACAGCAGATTATGTCAACACCAGATAAACAAGTTACGAGATATGCTATCTTCAGCCAAATACAACCTTAACAATATCAGCGCACTGAATGGTATACTTTTCCCAAATGAAACGATGACGTCATCAACCCAACATAAACACCGTCGTGGACAGACGTGAAAACTAAATAGAACATCCTGCTAAGCATAAAACAAAACGGCGCACTGCAGTGACACAAGTTATGTCATCAGCACAACATAAACAAATAAGCATTGTGTTCATGATTCAACAGAACACTAATCATCTTAACAACAAAACAACGCACGGCGATGACACAAGTTACGTCATCTGCAAAGCTTTGTTTGTTTGTTTGTTTGTTTGCTTAACGCCCAGGACCACGAAGGGCCATATCCGGCAGGGCGGTGCTGCTTTGACATATAACGTGCGCCACACACAAGACAGCCCAGGCTTCATGTCTCACCCAGTCACATTATTCTGACACCGGACCAACCAGTCCTAGCACTAACCCCATAATGCCAGACGCCAGGCGGAGCAGCCACTAGATTGCCAATTTTAAAAGTCTTAGGTATGACCCGGCCGGGGTTCGAACCCACGACCTCCCGATCACGGGGCAGACGCCTTACCACTAGGCCAACCGTGCCGGTATCTGCAAAGCATAAACAAATACACAGACATGATGATTCAACAGAACACTCACTACAACAACAAAACAGCACACAGCGATGGCACGCGTTACGTCATGAACACAACATAAACAGGCATGCCAACTGATTCAACAGAACACTCACCACAACAACAAAACAGCACGGTCCAACCAGTACAACCAAGACACTTGTTCTGCTTTCACCGGAATTTCGGCGTCACCATCAAGTCAGAAAAGCCTTGGGGGGAAAGCTCACACAGCAGCAAGCGAAATCACACAGAAGGACCATCCAGCATGGCTGTTTTTGACACCGCTTTACGTAATAGCCGCTAAGGCTCCAACCGTTTTTCTGACTGGCGCGAGAGAAATTCCTCAGCATCGAACCTCGGTCCATTCACGGGGGCCCTCCAATCCCCCTCATTGACGGAGCGATAGAGGCGAACACTTGATCGTGAGAAGTCACCTCCGTACCTTCTACTCAGCCCTGCACTGGGCCTAGACTTCAACACAAAGATCAGTCTACTGACGAACACTCTTTGACTTCAAAGTCTTGCGGAGAAGCTTCGCTATACTGGTGAAAACCAGAAAGTGTATGGTGAACACAAGCAAACCCTTTGACATCAAGTTTTTGCGAAGAAGTTCCGCTGTTCTCGTTTTAGGGGGAAGTCAGTCAGAACACGTTTTGTGAATACACACGGATATTGTTGTGAAGAAATGTCGCAGGGTATTATTATTCAAGGCAAAAATCACAAAAAGTAAGGCAAATACACATCAAAGTCTTGTGGCCAGCTGTCACTATTCTCATTTCTGGTGAAAACCAGAGATCCTTCCAAGCAAATGTAGAAAGGAATGTGCTAATAATGAAACCGTCCTTCGACAGAAGTGTGTGACTGTGTATTACAGACGCTTAACTTTTTCTAGTTTGGGATTCTCGTTCTGTTTGTAAAACACGCACAAAATATGAGTGCCTTAGACATCTAATGCTCAGTAACGCAATTTGATAGGCGTATGGCCTGACACTTCTGAACAAAGACTGAGCCACAGTGTTCCGGCTGGAACTTTCACGATCTTTCAAGGAACAATCTGTTCAGCTCTTCTGTTTGTCAGTCTGTCAGTTCTGAGTAAAACTAGACAAAGGTGGATGCAGAGTATCAGATGATAACTGTTGATATCCCATACCTGTCTCGTGCCGAACGCGAATACAACTGCTTGCTTCCTGAGGCAGAGGCAGCAAATTCTTCGCTGCGGAAACCGTCGCTTGACTTGGAACGGAAGCTGAGAAACAAGCGGACAGGATAGGACAGAGAACAGCGCTGCGTTCCTCAAACCTGCGTCTCAGACCTTGGCCCGCATGACACAGAACTGTGCTCGCCTGCCCCAGAACGAGAGAACGAGAGAGAGAGAAGAAGAAGATAAAGAGGAGGGAAGAAAAGAGCGAGGAGTGGAGGTTTTGAAAGCCCACTCTGTTTAGGACCCAAGAACCTGCCTCTCGGTGTTTTCACTGTCGAGACTGCACTCAGTGTGGTCGACGTAAGTGTGTGCCAGTTTGTTCTCTACCGTTTCTCGTCTGGTAGGATTCCCAGCTGGGTCGCTGTTTCGGGTGCCAACGGGAAAGGTTTCTCTGTGTTCCCTCTCAGAAAGTGATTCCCCAATCAGAGCAAGCTGCGAGGCTGACGAGGAAACACTTTGTCTGAGTCATCAATGAATGACAGCACGTGAGACACGTCGCGGGGCCAGTTTTTTTGGACAAGTGTTTTGAGCGCACGTGCGGAACCTGTGCATATCTCTGATACATTCATCAGCGTCCTATCTCTGTGTGTCAGTGTGACTCGCCAAGGATTATAAACCGGCGGTTTCTGTGGACTTTGGATCAAAATCGTGTGTATTCATCGGTTCAAACCTGGAGTTTTTGACTAAGTCTCGTCAATGTGCTTGGGAGACTATAAACATATCTGTGTAAGTAAAACAACATGTGTACAAGTAAACGTGTCATGTGTAAAAACTAATTCTTTCCAAATGTGTTTGAGAAATCAGAAAAGGCGTGTGTAAGTGTAATCTGTTGCACAGCTGCTTGTGATGAATCGTTCTGTGCCCGCCTGCTGCCGTACCGGTCTGGTGAAAACAGCTGATTCTTGTTTAGATAGGTCAGGCTACTTGGGTTTTCCTCCGTCTCTCAGCCAAGTAACCTCTGTTGTAAGAAGTACAGTAGCTGTACTTTTCAGAGTCCTATATCTACCTTTGATTTTTGTTGTTGCCCATAATACAAAGCGTTGAATGAACTTCTTCTGCGTTCATAGGCTGAAACTCCCACGTACACTGATCGTGTGTTTTTGCACGAGTGGGTGTTTACGTGTATGACCGTTCTTACACCGCCATTTAGACAGCCATACGCCGCTCTCGGGGGAATAAATTGAATGAACGAAGAAAGGCAGACTGTCAGCCCTGTAGCTTTTCCAATAATAATGATACTAGTTATAAAAGTATAACAATGAGAATAATTAAGAAAGGAAGATTCTTGCAGGAAATGAAAATTGTAAAACATAACTGTTTGTCATGGAAAACATAATGTATAAACAGTCAGGGGAAGGGATAAATAAGTAAAAGAATTACAACTTTCTCCCATATGGTGAGATTAAATAAATCCAAAAACAAAGAGACTGCCAACGTTCCAAAATTACAGTTTTATTTTATTATGGTGAGATTATTTTATTAATAAAACCCGGCCTCTAAATCCACAAAATATTCAAGTTTGGCAGTATTGCACCGAGCCTGTGTGATTATTTTTACCACGGTGTTAAATTAATCTACTATATCGACTACTGCAGCTCTAAACGTACAGGGGTAAACATTGAACCAAATACCTTGGCGTGCGCCAGCACGTAGGCAAAACATCATTTCACATATTTTCTGAGTTCTAATGAATAAAAAGAATTATAAAAGTATTTCCTGCTTACAATCCCATTTCCGGATCTGTTAAGTAGAAACTTTCGAAGGAAAATAAAATCTACAGTCATTTCCCCACTCCTAAAGTGTAAAAAGTGTTAAATAAACAACGTGTCACTGAACCAACATCCAGGCTCCTAACATGAAAGGCAGTGGCTTGAAACGCCTTAATGAAAACCGCAGTGTTGACATTCGCCTGAACGTACATGAGTTTGTTTTGTTTGAATCTGACAAGAAAGAAGAAGAAAGAATGTTGTCTCCACCTACATTAAGGCTCCCAACGCCTCGGCAAAGAATTCCTTGTGTTTTGCCTCGCTTCGATTCAACAGGCGGGCTTGTGTTTGAAAGGCAGATCTTCTCTGCAAAGTCAATGGTTTTTGTTGCCTTAGCTGGCGAACCAAAAACTTTTACAAACTGAAAAAATAAGTGACTGTGGAAAGAGGCAAAGGATCGTTTCCTTTGAAAATGAAACACAACTGAAAAAAGCAACTTTACACTGCAAATCCGTCAAAACTGTCAAAAGACAAAGAATTTAGCGTTTGAATATAGAGAGACGTAGACAGAGGATTCTCTAACGACTTCTTGATATAATTAGTCTTGCAATTAGGACGTAAAATGTACCGAAGAAAGGGACATATTTAACCGTGTCTTCACCTGTTTTGTTTTAAACGGATTCGCATCTTTTTAAAGCAAATTCAAACCTGGTTAAAACTAGCATACCCGTTTTAACTATGTGTACATGTTCATAGTTTCATTGTTTAACTTTGCACATGAAGTAAATAATCTTAATCAAACTGGACCGAAGCCGTACTTTCAAGTTGTGAAGCACATAAACTTAAAGAGATACGATATCGATTAAACAAAAACCAAGACGTCTCTTTTGACCTCTCTTTCGGAGTGAAATCTCCGACGTCAAAAATAATAAAGAATTTCGAGAATGAAGTTTGTCTCGGTGACTTCAACATATCAGCAGTAGACAATTAATCGGAAGGTCAGCGCCAGGCTATGCATGCATCGGTATCGTATTGAGTCATTAGGTTAACCTGACGTCATTCCCAGAACAGAGTCAAGTTCATTGCACCGGTTTGGACAGTGTCATCTGTGCATAACTTAACGCCGCCTCGTTGTAACTGTGCACATCTGTTTGCTGGATGTCTGACTATTTTCCGTTTTTGCATGCATTGCACTCATTATGACTCTTTTCTGCCGCACGGCTTTACGGCCTAGTCCGCCAACGTTTTACCGGCAACTCTGTGGTTTTCCGGCTTCCAATGTCGTCACTCTTAAATTCTTTGCCTGCAGTTTTCTGATTCTTTCCCTACCTCGACACCCAGTTTGTTTGTACCCTCCTAAAGCAGATACATGAAACGAAGCGTCCGCGGTAAAGGATGTTGCCTAGATTTTTTTTAAGTAGATGTCATCATGACCCAGCTCCGTTTTCCTGGCCTTAAAAAACCTGTGCTCTTACTTTTAATGCAATGTTATTTCTTAATGTAAGTATTTTTGTCGGTTTCTTATTTCTAAATCTGAAGTAAGCTTTTTGAGGCGGATTGGGACTTGTCTGAGATGACAGCCACATTACTGCCCTTCTGGCATCGGCTGCAGAAAAAAAAACGGCATTAAAAAAAAGGCATCAGCCTTATGTTGCATTACTAGTTTCGTCACTGAAAGTGACCTTAAAGGCAGAGTAAGCCTCCCGTAAACCATCACAGATACGGTCAGGCTTTTACACACAGTACAAACACCCTTTCATTTAAACACTCACCAATTGAGAACATCCTAGGTGCCCTCCGTAAAGAGCGAACAATTTTCAAAGAATTTATTTTTGCGTGGTTTATCTTACCCCTGAGCCATCGTGAACCCGTGTGATCCAGTTTTCCCTTTTCACAATGCAGTCGTCATAGTTAGTCATTTGAATGCGACTCGACGTGAGCTTATCTACAATAGCACGTTTTTTTTATGCACGAAACAACGGCTGTGGTTCACAAGAACTCTAGCGATGGCTTTTGACTGTTGAGAGGAACGGCGATTTGCACTGATAAACCGGCCGTCGTCTGCTACGACCCTTGCGTGACCCTGCTTCCGGGCTTTTCTTTTTTTAAACTTTCACAACTTCGAATTGTTCTGATCTTGTCTTGATGAAAAACGAATTCTTTTATGATTAAAGAATGTTTGTGTAACAAGCTGTCAATTTATTATTTAGATTTTAAAAGTTAGGTCCAGCGCAAAAACGAGGCGCCGTTGTTGTTAACGGAACAAGTCTACGAAAATAAATTCTTGGAAAATGTCTCACGCTCAACAGAAAGCAGCCAGGATGTTCCCGTTCGGTGAGCGTTCAAATGGAAGTATGCTTGTACTGTATTTAGACGCTCGGGGAGCTCTGTGATGGTTTACGGGAGGCTTACTGTGCCTTTAAAAAATCGACAGAGGTAACGAGAAAGGTGTTAAGAAAACTGTCGTTCGGTGTAAACCAGTAAATAGAGGTATTTGCACGTACAGCTTCAGTGCAAACTCTGGTGACATTTTCACCGAGCGAAACGTGCTGGCTTGCTTTTTTACCTTGCTCAATACTCTACACACTGATGGTGTCCAAGGCCAGTGTCGCTCGCACTCAAAATATTTTTGTCCACAAAGACGCCATAGTGAAGTTTGTCCTTCGGAATGACTGGCAAAAGTAAAAATAGAATAACACAAGTGAAGAAAAATAACTAGCTCTACAAGTTTACAGAGGTAAAGGAGCAGAGGGGGGAATAATTTTTGATAATGACCCAGCAACCAAACAAATAACGAGCCAGCAACAGCCTGAATCCTCGATAGTGCAATGGGTTGAGAAGCTGTTCTGTTTCGGTACTACTTTTGCGACTGAAAAGTTCCGAACGCTCTAATGTACGAAGTATACATTTCTGGAGTAAACAATACAAACATACCGCATTTAAATTAACAACTACAGGCCTGAACACATGAATCTCCATATAAAATCCATGAGTTTGGTTGTTTTCTGAATCTAGATCTGCTGTGCACAAACGTTCATCACAAGCAAATTCCCAAGGTAAGTAACTCACACTTTGTCTGGCGACACGAGTAGTTCCCCTTCTTGTCACTCAGTTTCTTCGACAACACTGACTGCAATCCGACGGTCAGTGAATATTTCATTTTATAAACAGATCACACGCAACCAAATGCACACATTTCATCAATTTAAACAACATAAAGCGGTTTCATACACTATTTTCCCCAGAAAACTGAACTTCATACAGTAATTAACGTTGGAACACGGGTGCAAAAGTTCGTCTGCTAGTC
>NC_090258.1:4176647-4191647 GCF_037325665.1 Littorina saxatilis | reverse complement strand
CAGAAACAGTTAAATCAAAATCAATGGTAGCAAGGTATACGGACACACATGTCTATCGCCTACCGTCTCTATCAGTAATTGCCATGTTTATACACACCAAGAAGAAGGTGTCAAAAACATACGTTTCTTGCTGTGAGAAACTGTGCTATCTATTTACAATTTCCATTTTGATGCTGTTAACTGCATCACCTGACAATTAAAAGATTTTGAACAGAATGAATTGTTTCAGCTGGGGACAAAATGTGCTAAAAACGACAGAGTCGTGTTTATATCCTTCAAGTCGAAATCGTCGTAGTTGGACAAGAGGAAATTAAAAAGTAGAGGCAACAAAAAATGAGAGATAAAACGACAAGGACTGGACAAGTTTCATTTTCGTTTTCTTGTCATTTTAACAGTGTTCAGTAATTTGGCGTGGGCGACGGGGTGGGGGAGATGGGAGACACATTTTCGCTTGAAGGGAACAAACATTGTCAGACACAAGTTTTAAAACGCAGAAAATAACTCAGATGTGTCTCATTCTGATCTATTTACATTTCGACATGATCGGGACACAATGTTGGCGAGAGAAAAAACGAGGTTAGGTGGGAGTGTGAAGAGGTGACAGGTGCAGACAGACATAGAGAGAGAGAGAGAGAGAGAGAGAGAGAGAGAGAGAGAGAGAGAGAGAGAGAGAGAGAGAGAGAGAGAGAGAGAGAGAGCTCTTTCAAAACATTTATAAACAACACACACACACACGCACACACACTCACACACAGGGTGTGTATATGTCTTGTTAGTCATCTCGGTAAGTAGTCAGTAACTAAAAAGAACGATGATATAATAGGAACGTAATAAATGCAGGGGTACGGAAGAACAATTTGCAGAGAGAGAGAGAAGGGGGCTGGGGGGAGCTGGCCGGTACGTTTTATGGTTTACTTGTTTACATTCAAATATTTCCAGAACAGACTAGTACCATCGTTATCCCGTACCACACCACTGGCTGTCTTCCTCTATTAAACTTGTCGTCTGTGGGGGTTATGTCGGACTTCACCAACATACGAATCAGTTTTTCTTATAAATCAACACCGTTCTGTCCTCCGAAAGCGGCGTATGGCTGCCTTAATGGCGGGGTAAAAACGGTCATACACGTAAAATTCCACTCGTGCAAAAAACACGAGTGTACGTGGGAGTTTCAGCCCACGAACGCAGAAGAAGAAGAAGAAGAAGACCGTTCTAGGTTGAAGTTGTCTTCATTTTAGGTCATGTTTTCCTTTTTCTTTGCTGGAGATTAAGTGAGGCAGGGCACAACTTGGTTATTTTCAACATCGCAAAGGAGTGCAGATTTGGTCAAACAAACCGCCGTTCTGATAATATTACGATGTGTGTAGAGTGAAGACATTTCACTTCCCCGTCAACGGCGCAATGCGGATGGATACACGAGACAAAAACAAATAGTGCCCCCAGATGCTGAGGTCATGTGACTCACATAGGTGTTGACCTTGTAATTCTCTAACACTTACAACTTCCTATACATGTGCGTTCCAGGGTCGCGAAGAATATGTTCGTTTTCCTCAACACTACGCCAGTGACAAAGACAATTAGTATTCGTGATAGAAAGCACGTGCAACATTAATTGTATTGCTCCGTCCATGTGTTCCCATTGTGCACCAAATGAAACGGGTACAGATAATGTTTGACCTTTTTGCACAACTTGTATTAGTCACAGTGGTGACTGACAGAAAAGCTAGCCCCTTTAACGATGTCATGGTTCTGTTCGTCACCCCAAAATGTCAACCAATCGATGCTTTTGATACTGTTCTGGCCTTGACCCAGTTCTGTGCCATGATTATTGTTCCTTTATACATGAGACAAATATTGTAAACACAAAAAAACGAATGCCCTCCCTCGTCGTATGTATGTTGCAGAATAGTCTGAACCTCTTCTGAAATTTGAACGGAATTTTACATTACTATCTATATATATATACGACTTGTGTCTGTGTGTCTGTGTGTCTGTGTGTCTGTGTGTTTGTGTATTTGTGTATTCGCCATGCACGGCCAAAGTTCTCGATGGATCTGCTTCAAATTTGGTGGGCTTATTCAGAGAGACCCCGGACACAACCTCATCGATGAGATATTTCAACACGTGCTCTCAGCGCGCAGCGCGGAACCGATTTTGGTTCCACCTCAGCTATTTTGGTTCCACCTCAGCTTACCCGGGCCCCCATACCGACACACCATAGCCGCTACACCACATCACAACGCCAAAGTTCTCGGTGGATCTTTTTCAAATTTGGACACCGTATTCAGCTACACCCCGGACACAATATCATCGATGAGATATTTCAACACGTGCTCTCAGCGCGCAGCGCTGAACTCATTTTCGTTTTTGGGTTCATTTCACCATTATAAGTAACTCTTCCTTATCTTCTCCAGTGTTTGGCGTTTATCTCCCTTCCTTCGTGTGGCTTTCCCGTTCAGTTGTAAGTTACTACACTGCGCTGTCCACTGCGCTGAGCGTCTTCGGATATTCCCGGCGTTCTGTTACTGTTACCTATTTTTAGAAGGTCAACGCAGTGTACAGAACGTAAATTGGACCCGTAAATTATCCTCACTGTAAAAGTGCAAAGGTCGAATCAATTTATAGCCACGCGAAAAATACACTGTCATCTATCTCTCTATAGATACGGCTTCTCTGTGTTTGTGTGTGTGTGTGTGTAAGTGTGTGTGTCTCTATGTAATCAACACCTGTGCATTCTTCAGTTCTGTTTGTGATGTGGTCTGGCGGCTTTTGTGTAATTTTATGTACTGGCCTTCCTTTGAGAAGCCATAACTTGCTCAGTCCTGTTTGAGTGGAGTTCGCCTCCAAAGGTGATTAACACGGTTACATTCGTCGACAAGGATGGGACTCGATATGGTCAGGAATGGCATTATGGCCACTGAATCATTTTCGTGCTGTTCCCATTCCACGAATCTGGGAGGGACCTAAGCTTGGCGGGTCCATAGTTCGGACGGCTCTAAGTACTTCTTCCCGGCGAAGCCGGCTACCCGGCGAAGCGGGTATTCATTCTAGTCCTACATACGCACAGTGTTGACACGGTATATTTATTCCTTCAGAACCAGTAACACATATTTAGAATTTATTGCTTTGAGTTACATTTCTTATGACGAGCTTTATTCACAAAAGATGCAACATGAAGACTGATAAAGGAAGCTTTTATTTTTTATTTTTTGTTGTTTATAAAATAGTCTTGGAACACGAGTTGGAGAAAAACACAAAGCAGACAAATAAAACAAATGCAAACCTCCTAAAGTGACAAGGACAGGAAAACTTCATGGATCAACACAGAAAATACAGACACATTTTTAGAAAAAAAAATCATGGTAAAACAGAGAAAATACAGACACCTTTTTACCAAAAAAAAATCATGGTAAAACAGAGAAAATACAGACACAATTTCGTTCGTGTTCTTGTCTTTGCGGAGGGATTTGTGGTGACAAAAAAGGCGCGAAGAAAACTCGGCGTTGTCTCACGTCTGCTGTGTATCCAAGGCACACAACTCCGACCCGTCATAGTCTCCCCTGATTGCTATTTGTGTTTGCACTAAGAACGGTAACTGTGCGAACGAGACCTGGGACACCCGTTGCCTTGTTGTCAAACTTTCGTTGAATCTTGCGTGAAAATATAGTGGTTCGCTTGCTCCTTCCGCAAGTAAAAAGAAAATGCTCCCCCGTCGTGCCCAAAACAAAGTTACCGTCTGATTGAAGTAAACCAGAAATGAAACAACCGACTGCGATTGACGTTTAGTGTTGTCTGTTCGTCAAACAAAATGATGTGTCGCGTAACGTTTGTGTTCTCTGTGCAATAACGACGTCAAGGAATTAATGAAGGTTGACACACAAATCTTTCTGTTTCTGCCTGAGGTATTAAACCCTGTCCTGTATTTCAGTGTCAATGTCAGTTGAACACTGTTTTCTGCCTGAAGTATTAAACCCTGTCCTGTATTTCAGTTTCAATGTCAGTTGAACACTGTTTTCTGCCTGAAGTATTAAACCCTGTCCTGTATTTCAGTTTCAATGTCAGTTGAACACTGTTTTCTGCCAGATCGTTCACTGTTTTCTGCCAGATCGTTCCGCGTCGTGGTTGAAAGACCCCTTGCGGTTGACATAAATAGAAAATTCGATGTGGTGAAAAGAAAAGCAAAAAACAAACTAAAAAAATATATAATCTTTTTGGGATCATAAAATCACACGTTTTGAGACTCACTGATAACGTACTTTGTAGGAAGCAATACTGGAAAAACCCTGCTGTCTGTTGGCGTAACGATTTCTGCCAAAAAATTATAACGGGACAGAAATAAAAACATTTGTGTGATGTGCAGGTGGCAAACCGGAAGCAGATTTTTATTTTGAAATCGGCTTGGAGAAAACTTTAACATGAAGTCCTTGGTGACACGTCATAGTTGTTATTGCCTTGCCTAAATGTCTGAGAGGCAGTCGTCTGTACAAACTTACAACTGTGACTGGGGAATCGTTCATTTCTGTCTGTTTCTCTTGTTCATGGAGTAGTAAACTCACTGCGCTGAACAACTATCGCCATGTGACTTTGTGACCGCCTGCAATTGGTGGTTGTGACACTTGGATTATCGTCCTTTGAGCGGATGTTGAATCAAACCTCGCTCGTTCTATCTGAACTGACCATGGATTACTTGGAACACTGAGACTGTGTAAAAAACTGCAATTGTAAACTGAACAATAATACGAAAACAAACTCTATCAATGAATCGTGAATTTGTGGTGTTCTGACATCATTTAACTTTGCTAAGCGGTGACGAAATACTGCGTCATCTGTGACAACTGAAAAAACATTGGATAGAAACATCCATACTCAGACACCATGACCAATGAAGATGTCATCAGGGAGCATGGATACTTTCATGGGTGAGTTGAGCTGTTTGCATGCTTTGTATTCTTCTTCTTCTTCGTTCATGGGCTGAAACTCCCACGTACACTCGTGTGTGTCTTTTTGCACGAGTGGGATTTTACGTGTTTGGTCGTTTTTACCCCGCCATTTAGGCAGCCATACGCCGCTTTCGGGGGATGCATGCTTGGTATTTTTGTGCTTCTATAACCCATCGAAATTTGACATGAATTGCAGTATCTTTTCCGTGCACATTTGGTATTGTGCTTGCGTGCACGCACGCAGGGGGTAAGGCACTAGCAGGTATGCACATAAGTTGACTTGGGAGATCGAAAAAGTATCTACCCATAACCCACCAGGGGCAGCTGGGATTTTATCACTCAGCCTTCCGCTTGGGAGGCCGGAGTCTTACCAGACTAGGCCATTGCGATCGTCGCATTCTGTATGTATTTGCCACTTAAGCGTATAGTTACCAGCAATGTGCTTTATTTGACAGGTTAATTGGTTGAGTGATTGATTTAGTTACTTGAGAGGGTTACTGATCGATTAATCTGTTGATTGATAGATCAATCATCATGGTCTTTGAATCATCAGCCTCATGACGGTTGCACTAATCTCTCTCTCTCTCTCTCTCTCTCTCTCTCTCTCTCTCTCTCTCTCTCTCTCTCTCTCTCTCTCTCTCTCTCGCTCTCTCTCTCTCTCTCTCTCTCTCTCTCTGCCCCTCCCCCCGTTTCTCTCTCTGTCTCTCTCTGTCTCTCTCTCTCTGTCTGTCTGTCTGTCTGTCTCTCTCTCTCTCTCCCCTCTCCCCCCCCCCCCCCCGTTTCTCTCTATGTCTCTCTTTCTCTCTCTGTCTCTCTCTTTCTCTCTCTCTCTCTCTTTCTCGCTCTCTCTCTCTCTCTCTCTCTCTCTCTCTCTCTCTCTCTCTCTCTCTCTCTCTTTGTTTATAATGGCGTTCCTTGGATCAGATTTTACTATTATTCAAGATTTACAAGGGCTCAGTGTACAATCCCTATCCAACTCACAAAGGTGGTAAAACTTAAAGTTTAAGCCGAACACAAACAGTGTATTCTCGTCCTGAATTCAGGCTGTTCCTTTCACCGATAGTTACTTGTGAATCGTGTGTCACCGGATACAGAAAATGGCCACCATCTTGCCACCTCTGGCCGGGCAAACAGCTCCCCAAGGACGCAGACAGGTGGACCTCACCTTGTTGAACATGTAGGGGTTCTCTGGGCGCCAACAATGACACGCTTGTAGCTCTTCATTTAACACTTACAAGAGAATGATATAAAGTGTGTTCCCATGTGTTCCCATGGTTAGGGTTTTGAGCCAGGAACTATAAGGGCGGGGTAACCCTGAAAGAAACCTAAGGGCTGAAGTCGGAGGATCTGGGCCAACAGGCGCATCTTAACCAACCACAGATCCACGCAAATCGCAAAAATGAAATGTCGACAGTCCGAGCGAACGACACGAAGAAGAGAGATATAAAGTGTGGAACAGTTACGTGTTCCACGTTCTGTAACACCAACTCTCTTTTAGCTCTTCATAAGTTTAACACTTGCAATGAGAAATATAAAGTGTGGAATAGTTACGTGTTCCACGTGCTGTAACACCAACTCTCTTTTAGCTCTTCATTTAACACTTACAATGAGAAATATAAAGTGTGGAATAGTTACGTGTTCCACGTGCTGTAACACCAACTCTCTTTTAGCTCTTCATTTAACACTTACAATGAGAAATATAAAGCGTGGAACAGTTACGTGTTCCACGTGCTGTAACACCAACACACTTTACGCTCTTCATTTAACACTTACAATGAGAGATATAAAGTGTGGAACAGTTACGTGTTGCACGTGCTGTAACACCAACACACTTTAAGCTCTTAATGAATCGTAGGCGAGACGAGGCGCAGACAAACATACTCTGGAAGCAGCAAACTCTGTCAGTAGCAGTCATTACGGTCTCAAAAATGTGAGTGTATGATTAGCCTCAAGACGCTAAATGTAACACATGAAAGCCAAGAGGAAAAGGAGACATCGTTTTTGCCCCTACGACGTGCTTCTGGGTCATGTTTCGGGACTTCTTTCTGCGTCTCTGTGTTACTTGTGTGAGCATTCGGCTTCACGCCTCTTCAAGTGGACAAAACACGCAACAATAAATGTGAAAAACAAAATGAAAAACCGCCAGCATCTAACAAAAACTAAAAACAAGCACAAACACGTTATGTTCCATCAGAATGGGAAAATGTCTTCGACACATCATTGTCAATTCCATCCCTGGATTATTGACAATTAAAGCATGATTTGTCTTTGTGAGGAAACGACACTGTTTTGTTCGTGTCAGACGTTGTCATTGTTGCTTCTGTCGTTGTCGTCGTCGTTGTTGTTTTGTTATTATTGGTTTTTTTTGCTGTTGTTGATGGTGGTGTTGTTTCTCGTCAAAAAGTTGATTTTACCTGGTTTGTATTGCTCATTGTACGCAACGCACGATCATTCTCTATCACTACTCGCATACATGGGCAAACTCAGTGAGAGACAATGTACCAAACCCCCCTCCCTCAGTGAGAGACAATGTACCAAATCCCCCCTCCCTCAGTGAGAGACAATGTACCAAATCCCCCCTCCCTCAGTGAGAGACAATGTACCAAATCCCCCTCCCTCAGTGAGAGACAATGTACCAAATCCCCCTCCCTCAGTGAGAGACACTGTACCAAATCCCCCTCCCTCAGTGAGAGACAATGTACCAAATCCCCCCTCCCTCAGTGAGAGACAATGTACCAAATCCCCCCTCCATCAGTGAGAGACAATGTACCAAATCCCCCTCCCTCAGTGAGAGACAATGTACCAAATCCCCCTCCCTCAGTGAGAGACAATGTACCAAATCCCCCTCCCTCAGTGAGAGACAATGTACCAAATCCCCCTTCCCTCAGTGAGAGACAATGTACCAAATCCCCCTCCCTCAGTGAGAGACAATGTACCAAATCCCCCCTCCTCGCCCCTCTCCAATCCTTCCAATGTTGAAATATGTAATGAATGTATTCTCATGCATTCCACACCATGGCAAGGCGCCAGTTAGAGCCGTTTCGTTGTCTGCGTAAACAAGCTGCGCTGAGCGTTAGACACAACTTTCGTGCGTCTAATGATTAAAATTAAGTGCTTTTAATAGCCGCCCATACAATGCACGATCTTGTCAAAATTCGGAATTCAAGGTAAAGTACAAATAGTAGGCTATACAGATCTGTGCACGTTTAGACTCTCAATCTCTCCCTCGCGTCCTTGATTTCCGCGGGTTGAAGGCTATAGTGTGTATTCTGGAACAGTTCTAGGTGTTTGGTTAATTCGATATGACCACAGCTTCACTCGCTAAGTGACCGCACATTTTTCTTTTTTTTTTCTTCTTTGAGTGTGTGTAAGGTGTGTGTGTGTGGGGAGGGGAGGGGGGGGCTTGAGTTGGTTCTTAACGCGGGTTTTTGTTTTATTTTAGTTTACAAATATAAGTTAGTTTACCTGGATTATGTTTTGTTATAGTCTGCAACTTCCTCTTTCCCTGTTTCTGATTGGTTGCATTGAGTGACGTAATCTGTGACGCATTTATTCCGCATCCTTTTTAAGCAAAAGAACTGCATAATATACCTGTATCGATTTCTCAGAAGCGTTTCACGTAAACTAATTAATACGTTCATATTTGTGCCTACCCAAGAAGCATTCCATGAAACGCTCTTTCGTCTAGCTTTTAAGTTATGCAGGATAAAACATAATTTTTTTTACATTCGTGCTTTTTTTACGAGAACCAATTAGACAGAACAAGATTCCTTTCACTCATTAAAACACGGTAAATGTTTTGCAATATTCGACGTTCACTCGGTTCGGTTAAAGCTACAGGCAATCAAACAACTCGGGTTTATTTTTTTCCCCAACTGGTGATTTGCTCTTCCTGAGAGTAGCGTGATTTGTTACCTCGCGCAATTACTGTCAAATGAGTGCGCATTTTTCTCATCAGGATATTTTAATTGCTGTCAAACTTCAACCCGTCACATTGAAATCGGCTGAGTTCAGCAATTATCTGTGACATCATAGCTCATCAACAAAAACTCCGGCAAGAATATGTTGATGTAGCGTGTCCCCATTAACCATAGAAAGTGACGTGATTGACAACACTTCTTCATGACCTCACACCGCACCTGTCACACCACCGGCACGGTTGGCCTAGTGGTAAGGCGTCCGCCCCGTGATCGAGAGGTCGTGGGTTCGAACCCCGGCCGGGTCATACCTAAGACTTTAAAATTGGCAATCTAGTGGCTGCTCCGCCTGGCGTCTGGCATTATGGGGTTAGTGCTAGGACTGGTTGGTCCGGTGTCAGAATAATGTGACTGGGTGAGACATGAAGCCTGTGCTGCGACTTCTGTCTTGTGTGTGGCGTACGTTATATGTCAAAGCAGCACTGATATGGCCCTTCGTGGTCGGCTGGGCGTTAAGCAAACAAACAAAAAACCTGTCACACCACCCATACCTCCTCCATCCCTCATCAAAAACAAATCAACCGGAAAACGCCACGGCTAGGCTTCGTGCAATATCTGTGGAACCAGTGTTAAACCATAAACATTAGTTGGTGATGCAAACAAATCAAGTTGACCTCGAAAGCCGTCGATTTTCTGTGCCAAAGAGATGATTGAAACAGCACTATATTTGTAACCTGTGATAAACCTTTAACATTATTTTGTGATGCAAACAAATCAAGTTGACCTCGGAAGGCGTCGACTTTCTGTGCCAAAGGGATGATTGAAATAGCATTTTTTACTTGACTTGACTTTTCTTCACTTGTGTTTTCTATGAGTGAACTGATGTCTTAGCTCAGAGCCCAGATACTGCGGGCCCAATACAACGGAGCAGGCAGTACAATTGACTGCTGAGATGGTAAAAAGTGAATCTATTTGGACAGATGAAAGGAATATGATGAGAGAGAGAGAGAGAGAGAGAGAGAGAGAGAGAGAGAGAGAGAGAGAGAGAGAGAGGGAGAGAGAGAGAGAGAGAGAGAACTCGAAAACTTTATTTTCGAGAGACAGAGACAGAGAGAGACACAGAGACAGAGACAGACAGACAGACAGACAGAGGGGGGTGACGTTTGCATCGGTCGAAGAAAGCGTTTAGCCTCTCAGTAGTCAGACTTGAAGGCGAGTTCGATTGTCTCTTGAATTACAGCGAAACAAGCAAAGTCAAAGGAGCAACACAATGACGTCTTCCTCTGGAAAAACTCCTGAAGAAATTGACAGTTTATAGCTTTAATGGACAATAACTTTGTCAAGATTCTTTTAACGAGGTCAATATGGGAGGACCGTTTGCCTCAGTTAAAGATTGTTTCCAGCCAGGTCAAACATAAACTTTAAATCGTATTTTGTCACATTCATTCAGCTAAAGATGAGGTTTTTCCCCGTCGGCCATAAAACTTGAAGTATGACGTCCTCAACAGTTAGCAATAATCGGCCTCTAAGCGAAAGGAAAGCTCTAATGATGTGTCAGTCTTGATTTAGCTACACAAATTTAACATTGAATTTCTTTATCAAAACGAAGTGAAATCAACGTGAGGTCTCTTACTGGATACGTGGTATATAGCACAACTTCTTCACATGAAAAGACCATGGAAATAAATGGAAACAATTTCGTAAACTTCCACCTTCGTAAATTCTGTTCCAACTTTTGCCCTATGCATAAAGACGGTCCTTGCTTGACCCCAAAGTAGCCTTCGCGAAGTCTTTTAACCGCATTCCTCCGAAAGCGGCGTATGGCTGCCTGAACGGCGGGGTAAAAACGGTCATTCGCGTAAAATCCCACTCGTGCAAAAACCCGAGTGTACGTGGGAGTTTCAGCCCACGAACGCAGAAGAAGAAGATTTAACCGCAAACTCGATAAAAAGCTAAAGCTTTCTGAGGCCAGCTTCGCGCAGTAAACTTTTCGTAGTCCCTTCGCCCAGTTAAGAACAGGCATAAGCATTGCAGCTCTCCATGAAGTGTGTTAGTCATGACTGAAGAGCAATGAATAGTAAACCCGGCATCTCCGAATGAACTACACAGGGTCATAGGCGAACTTGACATATTTCGGAATCTTGCACGGAATTGGCTTTAATAAGATGAAATACCTGAAAACGGCCTAAAAAGCGGTCGTTGACAACTTTTCTTCGATACAAACCACCACCTCTTCCCACCCCCTCCCTGCCTGCCCCCCCCCCCCCCCCCCCCCCCCTATCCTCGCCTCGCCGGTACTACTACTAGTTTCTAGTCCCCTTTCTTCCGTAGTGTCATTTTAACATCGTCTCAAAGTGAAAAATCGCTTTCCTGCAAACACTTCGAGCACCTCCCTGCTTTCTCAAAGTGGTACAAATTGCAGCAAACAGCTTGCGGTGTGTGTGGTTGTGTGTGTGTGAGAGTGTGCGTGCGTGCGTGTGTGCTTCTTTACAGAAACGTTGATAGCGTAGTGTGTGTGTGTGTGTGTGTGTGTGTGCGCGCGCGCTTCTTTACATAAACGTTGATAGCGTTGTGGGTGTTAGTGCGTGTGTGCTGCTTCACAAAAACGTTGATAGCGTAATGATTCTTCTTCACAGAGGGGGCGACAGCAAATATCTGAAAGGGGGACAAATCCAGCTCCGCTGAATCTAGAGTCAAATAAACGACCAATCTTCAGTCGCTGAAGTTACGAAAAACTACAAACACAGTGTCACTTCAGTGACCGGAGGTTTGCAGTAGATAATCGACGTTTACAAGCTCCATCTCTGACGAAGGTGAAAGCAGGCACTTGGATAGATGTATACGGAAGGTGAAATCGACCTCCAAACACCGGCCAACGCAAGCCAGAGCTTGGAAGTGACTGAAGGCACGTAGGCTGCATGGCCTGTAAATGGGTGGCTAGGGTCTAGGAGTGTAGCCAGGAAAAATATGAAGAAAAACAAACAAATCTCTAAGCCTATGACGTAGAAGCACATTAACTAAAAATAAAACAATTTGCATTTGCCTAGTCGTGAACCCGTGTCGTCCCGTTTTTGAGAAGAGTAATAAATTATGTATTGTACAATTAATCTCTCTCTCTCTCTCTCTCTCTCTCTCTCTCTCTCTCTCTCTCTCTCTCTCTCTCTCTCTCTCTCTCTCTCTCTCTCTCTCTCTCTGTCAAAGCATTCACACACATACACACACACACACACACACACACACAGACATACACACACACACACACAAACACACCCACACACACACACACACACACACACACACACACACACCTAACACATGAAGACAGAAAAGAGAGGGCTCTTTCCACAGACTGTTACAGATTGGCGTACGCGACTATCTCCAAGTAACTATCAACTATATATTAAACAGCTATCAACTCTGCAAAACAACATTGAGAATGCAATCAGTTACAAATCTGTTAACTTAACAGTGTTATTTCTTTAACTATAGGCATAGTAACACTGCTAGTTACCTTTTTATTTCTTTGCAACTTTTTTCATTTTTAAGTGAAACACGAATGTTGTTTGAAGATCAATACTCAGCCGAATGTAAAAAGCAAACAGCCGACCGATCTACGAAGATGTACAATAACTGAATGAGGAGATGGGGGAGGGGACCGGAAACCAGTTCAATAAAATGATTTTGATTATTTGATTGGCAGACCGATGTATTTGACATCCTGTTTTGCATTTTCAAGGCACAGTAAGCCTCCCGTAAACCATCACAGATACGGTCAGGCTTTTACACACAGTACAAACACCCTTTCATTTAAACACTCACCGATTGAGAACATCCTAGGTGCCCTCCGTAAAGAGCGAATTTTCAAAGAATTTATTTTTGCGTGGTTTATCTTACTCCTGAGCCATCGTGAACCCGTGTGATCCAGTTTCCCTTTTTCACAATGTAGTCGTCAGTTAGTCATTTGAATGCGACTCGATGTGAGCTTACCTACAATAGCACGTTTTTATGCACGAAACAAACCGCTGTGGTTCACAAGAACTCTAGCGATGGCTTTTGACTGTTGAGAGGAACGGCGATATGCATAAACCGTCGTCTGCTACGACCCTTGCGTTACCCTGCTTCCGGGCTTTTCTTTTTTCAAACTTTCACAACTTCGAATTGTACTGATCTTGTCTTGATGAAAAAAGAATTCTTTTATGATTAAAGAATGTTTGTGTAACAAGCTGTCAATTTATTATTTAGATTTTAAAAGTTAGGTCTAGCGCAAAAACGCACCACGGTCCAAAAACGTTCTGATAATCATCGATCCACGTCTATCGCCAGTTTACATCGATAGAATGAGACCCGAAGGGAAGTAATTCATTTTTGACCTGAGTTCAGGATGGGTCCAAAAACTGTTCGAGACAATCTGCAAAATTAATTCTTTAAAAATTGCTCGCTCTTTACGTAGGGCACCAAGGATGTTCCCGTTTGGTGAGCGTTCAAATGGAAGGGTGTTTGTACTGTGTGTAAAAGCCTGACAGTATCTGTGATGGTTTACGGGAGGCTTACTGTCCGGGCGTGATTTCCGGTATTGGATATTCATAACAGCCGTCCAGCACCAAAACAAGGCGCCATTGTTGTAGAGGACCAAGTCCACGAAAATAAATTCTTTGAAAACTTCTCACGCTCGACAGAAAGCAGCCAGGATGTTCCCGTTCGGTGAGCGTTCAAATGGAAGTATGCTTGTACTGTATGTAGACGCTCGGGGAGCTCTGTGATGGTTTACGGGAGGCTTACTGTGCCTTTAACGTCAATTCTGTTGAAATCAATCGCGAGAAATGATCACAAGGGACACGTAATGTGACAAAAGTCAAGGTGAAGAGAGGCAGAACGAAAGATTTTCGACAGTAGAAAATACATTTTAAGAGATGGAGGCGGGGGGGGGGGGGGGCAACTCCTGTTACCATTTCAATACAAATGATTCAGGTGATTTGATTGGCAGACCGATATGTACTTGACATCCTGTTTTGCATTTTAACGTCAATTCTCGTAATCAATCGTGAGAAACGATCGAATAACAAGAGAGACGTAACGTGACACATTTCAAGGTGAGGCCAAAACTCAGCGCTCTGAGCTAGGGTGTCACGTCGTATTCAGTATCTTGCATAATTATCTAAGCGCAAAGATGATCGGTGTTCGAACGCTTTAATGGTTGTAGCCGAATCATATAATGATATTGTGACGTTAGTGGTTACTACACTCCTGCGAGTTGGTCGTCTCTATGTCCCTCCTTTCTTTCTTGATCCTCAACTCTGACGTACAACTCTATTTTGGATCTTGTTCTTTAAAGAACTTACGTATTTGTTCAAACTTGCTTGCTTCCTTGTATAGGCCTACTTGTTGACCTTTTTTCACTTTTTTTCTCTCTCCTTTCTTTCTGTCTGTCTGTCTGTCTGTCTGTCTGTCTGTCTGTCTGTCTGTCTGTCTGTCTGTCTGTCTGTCTTTCTGTCTGTCTGTCTGTCTGTCTGTCTGTCTGTCTGTCTGTCTGTCTGTCTGTCTGTCTGTCTGTCTGTCTGTCTGTCTGTCTGTCTGTCTCTCAGTTTGCCTGTCTGTCTTTCTTTCTTTCCTTTTTTTCCGATCCTGCTTGCTTGCTTGCTTGCTTGCTTGCTTGCTCTCTTTCTTTATTACCTATTTTCATTTTTACCTTGCTTTGCTTCTGTTTATTCGTCTGGCTTTTCTTCCTTTCCTTTTCTTTTCTGTTTTTCTGTCTGTTATTTGCACTGCGTGTTGTCTGTTATTTGCACTGCGTATTGTCTGTTATTTGCACTGCGTGTTGTCTGTTATTTGCACTGCGTGTTGTCTGTTATTTGCACTGCGTATTGTCTGTTATTTGCACTGCGTATTGTCTGTTATTTGCACTGCGTATTGTCTGTTATTTGCACTGCGTATTGTATGTTATTTGCACTGCGTATTGTATGTTATTTGCACTGCGTATTGTATGTTATTTGCACTGCGTATTGTATGTTATTTGCACTGCGTGTTGTCTGTTATTTGCACTGCGTATTGTCTGTTATTTGCACTGCGTATTGTCTGTTATTTGCACTGCGTATTGTCTGTTATTTGCACTGCGTATTGTATGTTATTTGCACTGCGTATTGTAT
>NC_090258.1:4150575-4176447 GCF_037325665.1 Littorina saxatilis | reverse complement strand
TGTTGAGAGGAACGGCGATATATGCATAAACCGTCGTCTGCTACGACCCTTGCGTTACCCTGCTTCCGGGCTTTTCTTTTTTCAAACTTTCACAACTTCGAATTGTACTGATCTTGTCTTGATGAAAAAAGAATTCTTTTATGATTAAAGAATGTTTGTGTAACAAGCTGTCAATTTATTATTTAGATTTTAAAAGTTAGGTCTAGCGCAAAAACCCACCACGGTCCAAAAACATTCTGATAATCATCGATCCACGTCTATCGCCAGTTTACATCGATAGAATAAGACCCGAAGGGAAGTAATTCATTTTTGACCTGAGTTCAGGATGGGTCCAAAAACTGTTCGAGACAATCTGCAAAATTAATTCTTTAAAAATTGCTCGCTCTTTACGTAGGGCACCAAGGATGTTCCCGTTTGGTGTGCGTTCAAATGGAAGGGTGTTTGTGCTGTGTGTAAAAGCCTGACAGTATCTGTGATGGTTTACGGGAGGCTTACTGTCCGGGCGTGATTTCCGGTATTGGATATTCATAACAGCCGTCCAGCACCAAAACGAGGCGCCATTGTTGTAGAGGACCAAGTCCACGAAAATAAATTCTTTGAAAATTTCTCACGCTCGACAGAAAGCAGCCAGGATGTTCCCGTTTACGGGAGGCTTACTGTGCCTTTAACGTCAATTCTGTTGAAATCAATCGCGAGAAATGATCACAAGGGACACGTAATGTGACAAAAGTCAAGGTGAAGAGAGGCAGAACGAAAGATTTTCGACAGTAGAAAATACATTTTAAGAGATGGAGGCGGGGGGGGGGGGGGGGGGCAACTCCGGTTACCATTTCAATACAAATGATTCAGGTGATTTGATTGGCAGACCGATATGTACTTGACATCCTGTTTTGCATTTTAACGTCAATTCTCGTAATCAATCGTGAGAAACGATCGACTAACAAGAGAGACGTAACGTGACACATTTCAAGGTGAGGCCAAAACTTAGCGCTCTGAGCAAGGGTGTCACATCGTATTCAGTATCTTGCATAATTATCTAAGCGCAAAGATGATCGGTGTTCGAACGCTTTAATGGTTGTAGCCGAATCATATAATGATATTGTGACGTTAGTGGTTACTACACTCCTGCGAGTTGGTCGTCTCTATGTCCCTCCTTTCTTTCTTGATCCTCAACTCTGACGTACAACTCTATTTTGGATCTTGATCTTTAAAGAACTTACGTATTTGTTCAAACTTGCTTGCTTCCTTGTATACTTGTTGACTTCTTTTTTCACTTTTTTTCTCTCTCCTTTCTTTCTTTCTTTCTTTCTTTCTGTCCGTCTGTCTGTCTGTCTGTCTGTCTGTCTGTCCGTCTGTCTGTCTGTCTGTCTGTCTGTCTGTCTGTCTGTCTGTCTGTCTGTCTGTCTGTCTGTCTGTCTGTCTGTCTGTCTTTCTTTCTGTCTGTCTGTCTGTCTGTCTGTCTGTCTGTCTGTCTGTCTGTCTGTCTCTCAGTTTGCCTGTCTGTCTTTCTTTTTTTTCCTTTTTTTCCGATCCTGCTTGCTTGCTTGCTTGCTTGCTTGCTTGCTTGCTTTCTTGCTCTCTTTCTTTATTACCTATTTTCATTTTTACCTTGCTTTGCTTCTGTTTATTCGTCTGGCTTTTCTTTCTTTCCTTTTCTTTTCTGTTTTTCTTTCTGTCATTTGCACTGCGTATTGTCTGTTATTTGCACTGCGTATTGTCTGTTATTTGCACTGCGTATTGTCTGTGCTTCGATTTCTATTGTCTTTGTACGTTCATGATTAAATTGAAATGTTGTAACCGCTTTTCTTTTCATCTTTTAGTCGCGGTTTTGTTCTTGTGATAGTGTTGTTGTTGTTGTTTTTGTTGTTGTTCATCAATTAATCACGGTTTTGTTCTTGTGGTAGTTTATGTGTTGTTGTTGTTATTGTTGTTGTTGTTGTTGCATTTTATTATTCTTTCGTGTTTTCTTTTTGAATGGAAAGATATCTACAGACTTGTTTTTGTCCATTTTATTTTTTAACCCCGTTCCTCACACGCACGTTATGACCTCGCGAAAGCCTCAGGGTACATGATATTTATTCATGTTTATTTTTTTTATTAAAAGCATCAGCATTCATCTTCTTTTTTTGTGCTGTACATTATGCAGTCTGAATTTGTGTCTCTACGTACTCAAATTCTACTTTCTTCAAAAAATGTAGTCCATTGCAATACACGTATAATTATTTAATGATTTGACTCTATCTGGAGCAAAAAAATCATTTTCTTGTGGCCACGAGTATTTAAATTAAGGACCTTTGTTTCCATTCGTCTCGTGCTGTATCGGCTCATGAATTGTGAGCATCATTGTGCTAACAACTTTGTATTGAAGTTTTGTCGTGTTTTTTTGTGTGTTTAAAGAGATGGATTACTGAGGCCCAAGTTCTCTAAATGCATCCCTTCTGTGTTATCTGATGACAGTTTTGTGTTTTGTTGCTTCAACCATAATATTCGGCCATATATACATTAAGTGCTGTGGTTCTGGTTGTTTGTTTGTTTGTTTGTTTGTTTGTATTCATTGCTGACCTTTTATCTTGATTTCTAGTTTGTGTCAAACGTTTAGTTCACTTTTAAGTGGGATATTGCCTTGATTTCAAAACCGTGTGCACACGTAAGCATAAATTTGCACATGGGTGCAATGCCTCAAGCCCAGCTGAATCGTTGCTATGGTAACGGGCCGGTCATTGATATTCATACGCCTTTTTTTACTGTCGGGAGCCAGTTGGCTTTGTTCTCTTCCGCATACATTTTATTTTGATAGCGGAGAGTGCAGCGTGGTACAGAGAGAGTTGTTGTTTTATTTTATTTTATTTGTGAGTCAGTGCAGCATGCTTCGGGTTTGCACGCTGTTCGCGCGTGTCCGAGTCTTCCTGTCTTAACGATGCCGATGGACTGCGGTTTTGTTATTTAATGGTGTTTTTGTGTGTAATTCATTTGTTGACCAGATGTCGAGTCAATACAGAGGCCTACAAGAGATCTTGTTTTCAAAGAAAAACGAGTTTCAAAACAATTGAACATTTGTAGAGTTCCTTTATACACCAACTGTTCACCTGCCATATAATGTTCGATTTCATTGTATTTCCTTTCTCTTCTTTCTGTATAAAGTGTCTGGGATTTTCCTTCCCTGGAGGCCGGGTTGACAAAATTCACTGATGATTCACTGTTTAGTCAAAATACAATTTTGCGAACTCCAAATGAGAACCGTCGCGATAAAAACGGTTGAAAACGACGTTAAACACCACCACAAAAAAAATTAAAAAACTCCAAATAAGGACACATGAAAAGCGAAACAAAACGAACAACCGCATGAAATCTTGGCATATAGTTTTCGAAAACCAGTGCCATAAAAACACCGAAACATTCCCTTATGGCTGGAGTCTGCCCCTTGTAAGAGCGTTATGATTTTATTTTATTTTGTTCTTCTTCTGTTTTTTCAAGAAGTGACCAGAACGAATACACAAAATAGGGCTTACTGTGCTGATTTCTAAGAAAACGACTGAATCTTAAAAAGTATAGGGTAGACTTGTTCATAAAGCACTTCCTAAGAAATTAGTAGACATCTAAATAAATTAACATACAAACGATCACACCTGAAGAAGACTGATAGGGAAACAAAATAGAACACAAAACACAGTTACTTTTCTGGTCAATTGTATTCGAAAGCATCTTTGTACCCACGTTTGAAGCTCTATTTCAATCACGAAATACAAACAAATATGAAATTAAACGTGTAACAGTGATACCAAATGTATACAACTTTGTTATATCCAAGGTAAGGTATACCTTTAACCACAGTAAAAAGTATGAATACCCCAAATGCACTAAATTGTGAATTGTGGTGCTTCTTCTGACCCTCCCATACAACGAAACTCAACTCACTCGATCGGATAATGTTAAAGCAAACACAGAGCTCTAACAATATCGCCGGTATTCTGGTTGTCTATTGTTTAAGGCCAAAAAAAAAAAATAGGTGTGGTTAAGGTAACATAGCCAAAAAAAATAGGGTAGCCGGTAGGTAGGCAATTACTTTTTTTTTTTTTACTTTTTTTTCTAATGTGTACAAATCAAACCTACTTGACAGGGAAATAAGTGTGCGACTCGGGCGCTTTCGCTTTCATTGCGTTTTTTGCACTCGTTTTTTTTTTTTCTTTCTTTTTTTTTCTTTTTTGACAAATGTAATAAAAAGTTATAGGATCGGCCCCTAAAAATAGGGTAGGTCGGGTTACCGTAACCACACCTATTTTTTTTTTAGGCCTAAGCAGCAAGTCTGTATCCCAGATAATGTGTGAATAAGCTTGCTTTGTCCTCTATCTAGCTTTGTTCAATCTTCGTGTTTTTTGTGTGTTTTACGAATATTAAGTAGCGTTCTCCTTTTTATTACCTTCTGTAATTTGCATGTTTATGATTTGCTCTTTGTCTGAATCGTTCTGTTCGCTTTTTCAGCAGCATACTGAATAACACTACCTTTCGTGCTAGGACCTTATGCATTTGTAAGTTTTTTTTATATAATATAGGTGAATTATGAGTCGACAGCTTTTTCGATTTTCCTTTAAATTCATCTATTCAATATAATTATGCTATCATCAAAAGTTCAGAAATCGAGCAAGTGTGGTGCTTTTCGTTTCGCAATAAAGACTTTTAGTTTACAACACTTTTATTTTTGTCATTAATCATTGCCCCATTCGCTTGTGTCTCCACTGCAAGCTTCACACACAGATAACTAGCACGCACACCTTCGAAGACGGCGTCACATCGGTTACCCAAATGGCAGGGTAAATAAATCTCTCACCATAACGTTACTTGTACTTTGAAAGTGTAAAGCTCACGAATGCAGAAGTAGTTAGATGCGCAGGCTTTTGTTATGAATAAAAACCAGTAAAAGTTCTTCAGAAAAATATGCTCTTTGATCGCTCTCTGTCTCTCTCTGTCTCTGTCTGTCTGTCTGTCTGTCTGTCTGTCTGTCTGTCTGTCTGTCTGTCTGTCTGTCTCTCTCTCAGTCTCTCTCTCTCTCTCTCAGTCTCTCTCTCTCTCAGTCTCTCTCTCTCTCTCTGTCTCTCTCTCTCTCTCAGTCTCTCTCTCTCAGTCTCTCTCTCTCTCTCAGTCTCTCTCTCTCTCTCTCTCAGTCTCTCTCTCTCTCTCTCAGTCTCTCTATCAATTTCAATCTGGTTTTCGAACAAATCACTCTTGTCACAGCGCCCTTACCACGCTATGCGACACCTGGTTGTCTGCAACAAACCGATCTGAAATCAGTGGTGCTGTGTTTCTCGACTTTAAAAAAGCGTTTGATCTTGTTGATCATTCAATTTTACTGAAGAAATTACAGTTGTATCTCAGAAACAGTTCAGTGTGTAACTTTTTTGCTTCCTATTTACAGGACAGATCTCAATATACTGCCCTAAACTGTAAAATATCTACTGAGGAGACTGTGAAATGCGGGGTGCCTCAAGGGTCAGTGCTTGGGCCGATCTTGTTCTGTCTGTATATCAATGATCTGCCACTGCACATTTCTGACAGTAATGTAAGAAGTGATTTTTTTGCTGACGATTCTTCTCTTCACTCAAGTGGAAAGTCTGTTACAGTAATAGAGTCCTCCCTTCAAACAGCTTTAAACGATGTAAATAACTGGTGTAGTGCTAATGCTATGCTTGTTCATCCAATAAAAACTAAAAGTATGGTAATTGCAACCAGACAAAAACATCAGATTTCTCCACTCAAACTAAATCTTACTATTGGTACGCAATCAATTGAACAAGTTCAACAGCATCGCGTTTTAGGGGTAATTCTTGATTGTGAATTCAAGTGGCAGGCACAAATACAGCATATTTGCAAGAAAGTAGCCAAGAACGTTTTCCTCCTATCCAAGTTAAAGCAATATACCGACAGAAGGACTCTGGAAATGTTCCACCATGCTCATGTAATGCCTCACATTAATTATGTTTCGACGCTCTGGGATGGCAGCAGTGATGTCCACTTGAAAAAGTTAGACTCTCTCTATCGTCGCTCGGCCAAACTCATCGTAAAGGATAATGCCTCAACAGATATGAAATTAAAAATGCTTAACTTTCTTCCACTGGAAAAGCATCTCAAGTTAAACAAAGCCATTTTCATGCATAAATTGTATCACGGTAAAGTGCCGATTTACATTACATCATTATTTAATAAAGCTACCCACAGATATGGGTCGGTCAACTTGATCCCACCAATTCCACGAATTGACCTGTATAAAACCAGTCTTGCTTTTTCGGGTACTTCAGTTTGGAATTCACTTCCATCATCCTTTAAGCACCTAAAGTCATTAAAAAGTTTTAAAAAATGTGTAAAAAACCACTTAATGTCTGAGTAGTTTAACGCATTTTCACTTACCAAACTTAGTATTACGTCAAAAATATGCTGTGCATTGTATTTTCTGAACATATTTTTGTTACTCTATTGCTACATGTTCGATTGCCACCAGCTTGTATTTATAATTACCTGCATAGTATGCATTTGATTTTATGAATAACCACATAATGTATGCTCTTCATGCCTCATCTTTATCATCATCATCATCATTATCATCATCATTATCGTCATCATCATCATCATCGTCATCTTTATTATCACGTTTTCCGACCTCCTTTTGTTGGTTAACTTTTTAACTTTTTAATTTTTAATTTTTTTTTTTTAATTATATAATTGTGTGTCTATGCGTCCCAAGGACAGATTGTAAGAAAAGGCGTAGCCTTAAATCTAAATCCTTGTAAAATAAAGTTCAATTCAATTCTCTCTCAGTCTCTCTCTCTCTCAGTCTCTCTATCTCTCTCTCTCTCTCTCTCCCAGTCTCTCTCTCAGTCTCTCTCTCTCTATCTCTCTCTCTCTCTCTCTCTCTCTCTCTCTCTCTCTCTCTCTCTCTCTCTCTCTCTCTCAATGTACCTGCTACGTAAGGATAAGGATAAGGACACAGCACGTATCTCCCCCGCCCATCCCAACCCCGCCCCCCTACCTTGTCTGATGATAGCGGGATACCGGTATCTTTTGATTAGGTAAACAGGGAAGTCTAGATATGATTCACTGTTATGACCACAATAGTATTTGGAAATACCACACACACGCAACGTATTTCTATCTACCCAATCACGCAAAACAGATTGTTATCTTCGCATAGGGTGCACTTAGTAACAGTGGCGTACATATACCAACGCAGACGGTTATCTTTGTGTAATGTGCACTGCGAGACGTACGTACCAGGGGCGGACGAGGGGGGGGTGCACAGGGTGCACGTGCACCCCCCCTCCAGCAAAACAAAAAACCAAAAAATTTGGAAAGCTGATTCTATGACCATTTATAAGTTCAAATGGCACCAGATGGCACCATTTTGCTTCTTTGAGCCATAATTTTTTCCGGGGGGGGGCATGCCCCCGGACCCCCCTAGCAAATTCGGGCGCTTCGCGCCCATCACATTCACTTTCGATTCAAAGTGCACCCCCCCCCCCCCTCCTTACAAAGCAACTGATCCGCCCCTGCGTACGTATTGTATACCGGACTACCATGGTCCATTTCCTTGCCAGGTGTGGGGGGCAAGCCAGTTCATCGTTTTCACATCCTTCATCTAACCACAATTCAGCAAGGGGGTCTTGCATCTCCGGCGTGTTTTGATTGGCCCGTTGCCTGTCGATGTGATATATATTAATATTACACCCCAGGGGCGAAAGATGGTGACGAAAAACGGGATTGCACAGATAATGGCGACTGTCGGATAAATTTAGAACTTCAAAGTCGGGCGGCATCCGAGGGGAGTGGAGAGAGGGAGGATGGGGGGGGGGGGGGTGGATGGGGTGGGGGCTGTTGTGGGAGGACAGTAGGAAAGGTAGGGGACTTCTCCGGATCCTCCTATTTGCCTTTTAGCTTCGCGGAATGTTGTAAAGGTAGTAAACCAAATCCTGATTGAGGTATAGTTCAAAATCTGACACTCTCGGGTGTTACTGTGGAACATATCGTTGCTGTTACTTTGGATTCATTGTTTGAAAGGTTTGTTGTCTTTTCATCTATTAGACTATTAGACACGGTTTTATTATTGGTAGTTTTCGTCTTGTTGTTGTTGTTGTTGTTGTTGTTGTTGTTGTTGTTGTTGTTGTTGTTGTTGTTGTTGTTGTTGTTGTTGTTGTTGTTGTTGTTGTTGTGGTGGTGGTGGTGGTGGTGGTGTTGCGGTTGTTGTTGTTGTTGTAGATGTTGATCTTTCTTTCTTTATTTATTTGGTGTTTAACGTCGTTTTCAACCGTTCAAGGTTATATCGCGACGGGATAGATGTTGATGATGATGTTTTTTGAGTGTTGTTTTATTTTTACTTCTTTGTCTTCTCTTTTATTGTCGTTTTACCGTCTCAATAACTAAGTCATTTGAACCGTTTTGGCTTTGATAATTGCACTTAATGGCAAACCACACCTATTACACAAACCACACCTAGTACACAAACCACACCTAGTACACAAACCACACCTAGTACACAAACCACACCTAGTACACAAACCACACCTAGTACACAAACCACACCTAGTACACAAACCACACGGGCTAGTACACAAACCAGGACAATGAGATCTGTGACGTCAAAAGCAAAACAAAGTTTGCGAAAACGTCATAATGACACACTAGTGTCACGTAAAAAAAAGTCTTTTACTTATTTAGCATTTCTCTCGAGAAACTGACAATGAATTTCGATAACGCAGTGGAAAATCCCTTGAACGGTCATCGCTACGCTGTGCATGAATCGGTATCATATCTCATTAACAATATCAAAGAAAGTGGCTCAGTTCAACTAGGAAAAGACAGAAATCAAGCCAGTTTTTTTTTTTTTTTTATTATTCCCGTTCACTTATTGCCACGGTTTATCAGTGAAAGTTTATTTGATGTTTGTCCTTCTTTATGTGTCTCTTCTTCTTCTTCTTCATCAGTCAGCGTTTATTCAGTTACATAAATACAAAACCGGCACGGTTGGCCTAGTGGTAAGGCGTCCGCCCCGTGATCGGGAGGTCGTGGGTTCGAACCCCGGCCGGGTCATACCTAAGACTTTAAAATTGGCAATCTAGTGGCTGCTCCGCCTGGCGTCTGGCATTATGGGGTTAGTGCTAGGACTGGTTGGTCCGGTGTCAGAATAATGTGACGGTGAGACATGAAGCCTGTGCTGCGACTTCTGTCTTGTGTGTGGCGCACGTTAAATGTCAAAGCAGCACCGCCCTGATATGGCCCTTCGTGGTCGGCTGGGCGTTAAGCAAACAAACAAACAAACAAACAAACATAAATACAAAGCCATGGACTGATGGAGTGTATGTAGGCCTAATAATAAAGGAGCACACCAAGATAAACTTACGCATGTGCCTGTCTTCTTCTTCTTCTTCTTCTTCTTCTTCTTCTTCTTCTTCTTCTTCTTCTTCTTCTTCTTCTTCTTCTTCTTTTTCTTCTTCTTCTCCCTTTTCTCCTTCTTTTCTATGCTGTCGGTTTAATATGCTTCATATCGAAGCATCTCATGTTGGGTCAAGTTCAAGGCATTATTCACCAACACAAATCGTATTCAGCAAAACCTTCTCGGTGACCGGACGTTAAGGACCATAAACGCGGTCTTTAAACCACAAGAGGGCATTCAAGGGAGGCAACTGGTCTCGCCTGAATCCCTCGCGTTCAATATTCATAGATTTTGTGATGCGACCAAAACCTCCACTCGAATGAGCACAACATTTTCACCGTATTCTCAGGGGGTAGGCATTTAGCGCTGGAGATCACACAACAGATGCTCAATGCTTGGCAAGGAGGAATAATAGCGGAATTTTCCTCAAGTGCCAGCCTACACAATAAGATTTGCGCAGTATCTACTTTTTGTGCACACGACGATTGTCTTACACTGTAGGAGAGCGTGGTGTTTGAGTGTCCATAGATATTTTGGTGTGGTCTACTGTGAAAGTAAGTTATACGGTTTGCTGACTGAACTATTTCTCTATCAGTATGTCTGTCTGTCTATCTGTCTGTCTGTCTGTCTGCCAATCTCTCTCTCTCTCTCTCTCTCACACACACACACACACACACACACACACACACACACACACACACACACGCGCGCGCGCATAATAAATTACCGTCTTTTCTTTCTCTCTCTCTCTCTCTCTCTCTCTCTCTCTCTCTCTCTCTCTCTCTCTCTCTCTCTCTCTCTCTCACACACAAGGCTGTGTTCATGTATAAAATTCTAAATGACGACTCTTCTAAATATTTGCAATCACATTTCAAACATGCCACAAAAAGATATGGGTCCCAAAAAATCATCCCTCCTATACCTCGCATAGACCTCTACAAATCGAGCTTAGCCTTCTTGGGGGCGTTTCTCTGGAACTCCTTCCCCCAACAGATAGAAATGCAACTTCAGTGAAAATGTTTAAGAGACAGTCACGTTCACACATCATTGGTGAATGAAATGTCTTGTTCGATTGTTATTTTGTACTAGTGTGAACGGATGTGTAGCTGATCGGAGCAACTTTATTCCCAAATGAAAGGTATAACTATGTCAATGTAATATTGTAATTTTTGAGTTCTCCTTATGTAATTCCTTAAATGCACATTGTGTTGCATTCCATACAATGTATTTCTGTATTTTATATTTTCAATGTGCGTCTGTCTTTATGTGTTGTAGAAAGGACAGGTTGGAAGAATAGGCTTTGCCTAAAACCTTTATCCTTTTGTAATAAAGTTCTGAGTCTGAGTCTGAGTCTCTCTCTCTCTCTCTCTCTCTCTCTCTCTCTCTCTCTCTCTCTCTCTCTCTCTCTCTCTCTCTCTCTCTCTCTCTCTCCACGCCCTGCTGTGTCTCCAGTTAGTACAGTTCACAAACAAACACACTCATCAACACAGCATGGTTTGATCCCACTGAACAATAACAACACCTTGCAGTTGTCACTGAGCATTGTTCACAAATTGTTCATAATATCCCGTCAATGCATCTCACCACTATTTTTTTCCGGCGTGATTTTGACCAAGGCGTTCTGACTTTAGTGAAAATATTTGGAAAGTGGCTGTTGGTTATTTAGATTTTGAGGGGAAAATTTGTAGGAACCACCAGCCTGTGTTTGGTTGATGTGTCTCGGATTTGGTTTGTCTTTGACAACGTGGATGACAATGTTCAGTCTGTGAGTGTGCTTTTACCGAACCAATTTGTAACGCTGTGGCTGTTGACACTCTCTCTCTCTCTCTCTCTCTCTCTCTCTCTCTCTCTCTCTCTCTCTCTCTCTCTCTCTCTCTCTCTCTCTCTCTCTCTCTCTCTCTCTCTCTCTCTCTCTCTCTCTCTCTCTCTCACTTCTAATTCTGGGGACAAGCGACCATTCTATAAAGTTCAGAACAGATTGATTCCTTTATTTTTGTTTATAAATATCGCCTTATGTCTGTGCCTGTTTCACAATGGCTTCGTTCGGTGCTTGGGTGGCTTAAAGTTCTTGAGATGGCCGACAATATTGAGTTCAGACCAATCTGATTGCTTTAAGTTTTAGTGTTGTTTCTATGCCTCGGTCATTCAGGCATACCTTTTGGATGTGACGCATTGTTCTGGCCCCTGGCCGGTCCACTGTCCGATAGCTTTGACAAAATTAATGTCTTTTGACTCCACCATTTTTTTCAGCCAGGATATTATGACCGGTATGGATTTTGAATCCAGGTCCAACTGGCCTATTGTCTGCTGTCTCTGGGAACAACACTGAAGTCTAGCTCCGATTGCTTTGTTGTACATATAATATTTCAGAATGGCTTGGGTCGAAGCGTGCGCGGCTTATTCTGGAGATGGACGGCCAAAATGACTATGCTCTGAATATTTTGATTCCTTTATTTTCTTTGTCTTTTTACTAATAGCACCTCTTCTTTTTTTTTTTTACCTGTTTCAGAATGGCTCGGGTCGAAACGTGCGCGGCTTATTTTGTAGATGGACGGTCAAAACGACTAAGCTCTGAATATCTTGATTACTTTATTGTCTGTGTCTTTTTATTTACAGCACTTCAGTGAGAAAGCAACCCGAATTTCCGTGAGGGTTTGTTTGTTTGTTTGTTTGTTTGTTTGTTTTGTTTGTTTGTTTGCTTAACGCCCAGCCGACCACGAAGGGCCATATCAGGGCGGTGCTGCTTTGACATATAACGTGCGCCACACACAAGACAGGAGTCGCAGCTCAGGCTTCATGTCTCACCCAGTCACATTATTCTGACACCGGACCAACCAGTCCTAGCACTAACCCCATAATGCCAGACGCCAGGCGGAGCAGCCACTAGATTGCCAATTTTAAAGTCTTAGGTATGACCCGGCCGGGGTTCGAACCCACGACCTCCCGATCACGGGGCGGACGCCTTACCACTAGGCCAACCGTGCCGGTCTTCCGTGAGGGTGACCTCACAGGACTATATAGAATCTTATCTTATCCTTATCCTAACGTGTCTGTTTCAGAATGGCCTGGTTCGGAGCGTTCAGGAACCACTACGGGTTATGACATCTTATCTTATCCTTATTCTAACGTGTCTGTTTCAGAATGGCCTGGTTCGGAGCGTTCAGGAACCACTACGGGTTATGACATCTTATCTTATCCTTATCCTAACGTGTCTGTTTCAGAATGGCCTGGTTCGGAGCGTTCAGGAACCACTACGGGTTCGCTCACTATGGCAACAACAGAACAGCGGTCACCGTGGATTTCCCCACGATGTCCGTCGTCTACCTGTGTGTTCTGCTGGCCGTCGCCACCCTTATATCCACCCTGGGTATCCGCGGCCGAGAGGTCAGTACAATGAAAGAAGAAAGGGGTACCCGAATAAATAAAATAAGTTTTGTTAAAAATAATAAAAATCCACAGCGGAGTCTTGAATTCACATACTGAAACAGCATACCGAAAACAGAGTAAGGATTTTGAGATGTATTACGTTTTATGTAGAAACTTCTACGTGGCAATGATAATATATGAAGGTGGCCATTAAAATAATGCACACTGTTTTCAGTTTCTTATCAGTTATTGTTTTTAAAGGCTTCTTTTTACAGTGATAGACCTAAATATAAGAAGTTGTTGAGACTGCCATGAGAACTACGAAAGGAAACAAACTTGCATCGATCTCGGACAGCGATGCCGGTTGAAGAGGCACTAAAAAAAAAACAATAACAAACAGACTATCAGTTTATAATTTGGTTTTCTTTTGATTCGCTATGATGCATCTGTTGTTTTGCCCTCACCTAATTCATGCAGGGTTTTTATAGGTTGTTATCCTTTTTTTTCCAAGAAAAGTAGATTTAATCGTACTAAATGTTCTCTTTGTGCAGAGATGGGCCATCACATTACGAGCTCTGTATGCGGTTGGCATCGGTTCTGTTATACTTGGTACGTGTGTGTGTGTGTGTGTGTGTGTGTGTGTGTGTGTGTGTGTGTGTGTGTGTGTGTGTGTGTGTGTGTGTGTGTGTGTGCGTGCGGGTGTGTCAATCCGTGAGATTTAAAATCATTTCAATTCTAATTTGGTGTGGAATGCTTTTGCTAAAAAAAACCATGTTTTACTTTGCCTATCACTTTTTCGGTTATCATTATATTCAAGTGTTTCTGTTCTTCTGCTTTCTCTATTCGTGGTGCTTCCAGGTTTCTCAACACACGAGATTTGAGTTGAGTAGAACCCCCCTTTTAAGACCTCAAGAAATGTGTGAAAATCAAGGTCTTAAACAGGAGGGAGTCTTGAAATGGGGGTCAATATACCAAGGTTATGAACAAAACTTCTGAAAAATCAAGGTCTTAAACAGGAGGGAGTCTTGAAATGGGGGTCAATATACCAAGGTTATGAACAAAACTTCTGAAAAATCAAGGTCTTAAACAGGAGGGAGTCTTAAAATTGAATTGGGGGTCTTAAAAGGGGGGTTCCACTGTAATGATCAAAAACGGATTGAATGTACAGGACAGTCATTGATAAAAGAAAATGCTAGCATCCTGCGGGGTTTAAAAAAAGTGTTCGACTCGACGGCTAATGAGATGGTAACTGTTTTGTTACAGTGTGTCTGGTTGGTCACGACTGGCTGGTGGGCAGCACGGAGGTCCAATCACATTACCTCTACAGGTCAAACAAGGGCTTCCGGGGCACGATCGGCCTCCGCATTGCGCTCCACAGCTGTAACATTACTCTTGAAGGTATGTTTTGGTTTTTCTTTCGTTCTGGTCTGGTTGCTTGCTTTGTTTCTTAGTTCTGTTTGTTTTTTTAAACAGAAAGACTGCTTTCGTTCCACAATATTTTTTTGAAAGTTAGTTAATGGGTCGTTTAATTTTGGACAAAACAAGAAATTCACAATGTGTCGTTGTACTTGTGAATGTCTTGTATTGTCAAAAATGAAACGTTCCATTAACTAACATTCTTGCTTTTTTTTTTTGGGGGGGGGGGGAGGGGGGAAGGTACATGGTAAGTTCGTTAGCTCATTGGTCGACAGATGCTGATTTTAAAGAATTCTTTCAAGCTGCTCCACTAAGTCTTTTGGGCGATGAGTTACAAAAAAAACTCAGAATTTGTTATGTTTAAAATCGGCTCACATTATGCACTGGTATTTTCATAGCTTGCTGGTGCCTGTCATTTGACATCTTTGTTTGTGTGTTTTTGTTTGTTTGTTTATTTATAAGAGAGCCCAATAGCTACCGCTGCATTTTGTTCGCTATGTTTCTATATTAAAGTCATTAAATCAATTTCGCTAGCAGTTATTTCAAGATCACTCGTCGCGTGTAACAGACTGAGTAGGCCCTGTATAACTCAGTTGGTTACGTGCTATCATGATAATTCATTCAACTTCACTGTGTCTATATGCTAATTATATGTGTCATGTTTGACGTCACACAGGTATATACAATCAGCCGCAGGGCAGAGGTTACGTCCACTACGCCGAGACCATGCATTGGACAGACTGTGAGTGGTTTCCCTTGCTTACATCGTTGAGTTGAGTAACTGTGATAGTCCCTCGTATGCCTCAAGGCTGTATTATAATGACTAATGTTATATCATCGATGTAATCGTTTTTGTTGTTGTTGTTTTGGTTCTTTCATTTACCTGGTTGCTTTCAGTCGGCAAAAAGCAGAGGATTAGCTAGATTTACTACCTAAAGAGGGTCATGCTCTCACCATACCCATCCATCTATTCCACCCACCCAACATCCTATCCACCCTTCCATCAATCCCTCCATCCGTCCGTTCATCCACCCACCTAACCAACTGAGGTTTGCTTTCAGACGGCAAAGAGTAGATGATTACCTAGATTTACTACCTAAAGAGGGACATGCTTTCACTGATCTATCCATCCATCCATACCTATCCGCCCTTCCATCAATCCCTCCACTAGTCAATCTAAACCCAGCTTACGGACTGAGGTTTGCTCAGTTTCAGACAGCAAAAACCAGAAGATGATCAGCTAGATTGTCTACCTAAAGAGGGACATGCTCTTCACTCACGATGCATCCATTCCCTAAGCACCCTTCCATCAATCCCTCAACTAGTCAATCTAAACCCAGCTAACGGAGTGATGTTTGTTTTCAGACGGCAAAGAGCAGGAGGCGATCAGCTACTACCTGAACCGAGGCCTGCCCCACCCAATACTGACCGTCATGGACTTTCTCTCCGCGGACGCGGGGGGCTTACGATGGGGAAGGAACTTCCATTCTTCTGGATACTTCGGCTGTGCTCTGCTCTGGTAGGTCTAGCGGTTGGATGGACACGTGTGTGTGTGTGTGTGTGTGTGTGTGTGTGTGTGTGTGTGTGTGTGTGTGTGTGTGTGTGTGTGTGTGTGTGTGTGTGTGTGTGTGTGTGTGTGTGTGCTCTGGTAGGTCTAGCGGTTGACGGACAAGTTTGTGTGTGTGTGTGGGGAGGGGGTGCTTTCATTCAGTTGACTTCTTTAAAAAAAAAAAATTCTCTACAAAACTTAATTCCATTGCATTTGTCTTGAACAGAAATAAAAGAAATTGGACACGTTGACAGCTGTGATTTATTTTATTTGAAATTTACTGTTGGTTTAAACTGTTTTATTCAACGTTTGTGCATTATTTACAAAAAACGCATATAGAGTAAACAACAACAAGCATTATGCTTATAGTGGTGTTTACAGTTTTCTAGAAAAATACATATAAATGGCGGCTATTGTACAGTTTAAATGAAAAGCAAGCAAACATGAAAAGAAAATTGAATGAAAATTGTACATCAAAACAAAAATCCGTTTAAGAATACATATATAATATTTATGGTATTAGCGAGTAAGAGATAGAGAGGGAGAGAGGGAGGGAGGGAGGGGGAGAGTGAGAGAGAGGGGGAGAGTGAGAGAGAGAGAGAGAGAGAGAGAGAGAAAGAGAGAAAGAGAGAGAGAGAGAGAGAGAGAGAGAGAGAGAGAGAGAGAGAGAGAGAGAGAGAGAGACGAGTAGACGTATCGATTGTGCTGCATTAAATTTACTGTTCAATCACTTTTTCTTATAACTATGTGTGGAATGAGATCTCTCCCTTCTTGTGGAAAACGTCGTGCTGCATTAAATTTACTGAGGCCATTTTTACGAGCGCTATAAGATTCGAAAAATGCTCCCCTAAAGAGCAACAGATTTTATAAATGTCTTTGATGTTATACAACAATCCTTGTGCACCATATAAAAGTGAAAGCTACCTCGCCTATTTGTATTCCATAGGGCAGAATGTTGTGTCGGCCTTGTTTTTGACTGGTGCATGAAAAGCAGCATTGATAATTCGTGTCCACGCACACTGACCTAAAACGGTTCTCCAGATGTATTTGACCTGGACCCGAATTAACCCCGTAGAAGTGACGTCAGAATCTGAAAGACAAGCGACTGTTTGAGAAATACTTGGTTTAAACTGTTTTATTCATTTGTGCATTATTTACAAAAAAACGCATATTGAGTAAACAACAACAAGCATAATGCTTATAGTGGTGTTTACAGTTTGAAAATTACATATAAATGGCGGCTATTGTACAGTTTAAATGAAGAGTACTTAGTGAGATCTTGATCCTCAAACAAGGCAAAATCGTGTTTTTTTCTGTTTTCTTTTTTTTTCTTTCTTTTTTTCTTTCTTTCTTTCTTTTTTTCTTCTTTTTTTTCGTTCGTTTGTTCGTCCGTTCATTCATTTATATTTTGTGTTTATCTGTTTATTTACTTATTTGATTATTTGATTATTTATTTGTTCGTTCGTTCGTTCATTTATTCGTTCATTCATTTATTCGTTCATTCATTTATGTATTTATCTATTTATTCATTTATCTATTTACTTATTTATTCTTTTAATTGTTTATTTAATGATTATTTTTTCCTTCACAGGACGGCTTTTGTGTTCTGGGTGATCTCGAACGTTCTGCTGATGAGCGTGATATGCTACGGGGCCTTCATGTTCCTCTTGACGGGCGTTACCATGGTGCTCACGTGCATCGTGTATCACGTGTGTCAGCCCCCGCTACCGCTGCGGATAGAGTTTGGACCCAACGTGCTGACCACGTCGTATGGCTGGTGCTTCTGGCTCTGTCTCGTTGCTGGTCAGTGGATTTGAACTTCACAATTTGACCAAACAAAACCTTATATTTACTGTACGTCGACCCAAAGGTCATTGAAGTAGACAGATAGACAGACAGACAGACAGACAGATATTTGTTTTGTCAAAAATAAACGTTCCAATTACCTACCATTCTGGGTTTTTTGTTCTGAATTTTGGAACGTTGGCAATTTATCTTGTTGTTTTTTATCTTTACAATTTGACTCCATCTTTAGACTGTGACCTCATATTGAATCGAGATTAGATTTTCTTGTCTCGGACTGGAAGGCTGTCAGCAATATTTTGACTGTGTGTAGGGATACTATGTCTTTGTATATATCGATATAAATGAAGATTATCCCATGAATGTGGATTTTCTGTTGGTCCTTGTCGCTCTTTCTCTCTTTCACTCTCTTTCTCTCTCTCTTTTTCTCTCCCTCTCTCTCTTTTCTCTCTCTCTCTCTCTCTCTCTCTCTCTCTCTCTCTCTCTCTCTCTCTCTCTCTCTCTCTCTCTCTCTCTCTCTCTCTTTTCTCTCAGTATCTCTTCAAAGGCCTGGTCAACGAAGAAATCAGCTTTCCTATCCTCCATTTGGTTTCACTTCTTTGTTTTTAATTGTTTTGTTTTTTCACCTGCATTGTAAACTGTTAATTTGTCTTACTCACTGTATACACAATCGTAAAATAGCAAATACCACATTAAGATTTGTTCTAGTCTCTATAGCTTGTTTTTAATGCTGTCAAGCGCTTTGATAGGCGTAGAATTCCATAATAAAATGGACAATCACGTTGCGGCAGCTTCATAGACTGACCAATCACCGATCTCGTTACATGTTTCAGGTATCCTGACTTTTTTTCTGGGAGGTCTGCTCTTTCTACTGGACCATCTTTTCCCCGAAAAAATGTCCGAGTTTTTCAACCTGGAAAACCTTGACCAGAACGACCTGCCTGACATCACAAACTCTTCTTCCCTTTTGGTAAGTGTTGGTCCAGATATAAATACAGTTGTATCAAAATCATCTCGTCTGCCACGTGCTGAATCAGAATTGGTTTGAACAATTTATTCAGAAAATTACAGATAACAGTGAATCAGAATTGATTTAAACAATTTATTCAGAAAACTACAGATAGCAATGCCAATGAATCAGAATTGGTTTAAACAATTTATTCAGAAAACTACAGATAACAGTGAATCAGAATTGGTTCAAACAGTTTATTTAGAAAACTACAGATAACACTGAATTAGAATTGGTTTAAACAGTTTATTCAGAAAACTACAGATAACAGTGAATCAGAATTGATTTAAACAGTTTATTCAGAAAATTACTGATAACACTGAATTAGAATTGGTTTAAACAGTTTATTCAGAAAACTACAGATAACAGTGAATCAGAATTGGTTCAAACAGTTTATTCAGAAAACTACAGATAACACTGAATTAGAATTGGTTTAAACAGTTTATTCAGAAAACTACAGATAACAGTGAATCAGAATTGGTTCAAACAGTTTATTCAGAAAACTACAGATAACAGTGAATCAGAATTGGTTTAAACAATTCATTCAGAAAACTACAGATAACAGTGAATCAGAATTGGTTTAAACAATTTTATTCATAAAATTACAGATAACAGTGAATCAGAAATGACCGAACAAAGATTATAACGACAGAAAAGCTGAGATTAATGTTTGTGATCAGCTACAAACCATCAAAGTCTTTCGTCTTCTATCGAGCTCTTGATAATGACACAGTGCTAATCTTGCCAAAAGGTTGGCTGAGAGGGGGGGGGGGGGGGAAGGGGGGGGATGTAGATATGCGTGAAATCTACTGTATGTAAAAGGGAAGCTGGTCTTCGAATGTATTCACACGGAAAGTTTTACTACCAAAATCATTATTGCGTACATGTGAACTTAAATTCCTATAGTAACTGCAAATCTAACCATAGCTAGTGTGTGTAAGCATACCTCTAAGCAATGCTTTATCAGTTTAAAATGGAGGTAGATTTACAGGGGTTATGAACAGAAAATGTGAACAGAAAACAGGTCTTAAAATGGAGGTAGATTTACAGGGGTTATGAACAGAAAATGTGAACAGAAAACAGGTCTTAAAATGGAGGTAGATTTACAGGGGTTATGAACAGAAAATGTGAATAGAAAACAGATCTTAAAATGGAGGTAGATTTACAGGGGTTATGAACAGAAAATGTTAAAACAAACAGGTCTTAAAATGGAGGTAGATTTACAGGGGTTATGAAGAAGAAAAATGTGAAAATAAAACAAGGTCTTAAAATGGCGGGGTGTTGAAAGTGGTTTGCACTGTATGTCGCGAACATGGCTCCCAGGCATGGATTTTTGGTATTAATCAGTAGGTCGATTTAGAAATATCAGACATTTGTGTTGCGTGGAACTCTCTCCCTTACTCTATCCGACACTGCCAAACTTTTTGTCCCTTCAAATCAAACCTTAAAACACACTTCTTCACACAGTATTTTGATTAATTTTTATTTCAATATGGTGCATTTTTGATCAGGTGTTTGAATGTTTGAATGTTTTGCCTGTGTTAGTATGCTTGCAGCTTGTATTGATGTAGTGTTTCGTTGTTCACTTGTGTGCTTAATGCTGCCGCACATGCTTTTTCGCTTTGCTTTGCATGTATGTATGTTTTTTCGTTGTAAAGCGCTTAGAGAACATAAAGCGCTCTATAAATCTCCCATATTATTATCATTACAATCGAAGAGCTGTGATAACAGTAGAGCTTAACAGGCTTGGTGTCGGCTCTGCTTCAGGTTATTCAATCTCCCTCACCCTCTCGCTATGTATCAACGAACGTCAGGAGAAAGATATGGATGAAGATATATATTCAATGAGACCGCTGAATTACAATTAGAGCTGAGAATAGAAAACTAGGATTGGCCGGCTTCAGAAGTTTCAAATAAATCAAAACTGTTTTTTTGTTTTTATAATTCGGTTTTGTAAAAAAAAAAAACCGGTTTATGCAAGCCCGTGTAAGTTTTTGATTTTGATAAAAAGGCATTAAAAAACGGGATCTTTATCTACTTATTTAAAATTAATACAGATGCAAAATCTGCGCATTGTTTTTCGTTGTTTCATCCTTGGTTTAAACATGTTTTATTCATTTTCGGTTTGATAAAATCGTTTCACAGGTTGCGAAGGCGGAGGTATTGCATTCGAGTCATGTCCTAAGACTTTGTTGATTTAGTTATTTGACAGTTTTCTGCACCCACTGGCTAGTGTTCCTCTATCCAAAACCAAATAATATTTCTTAGAGTTTATGTAAGAATGTGCCACGCATCTCTCTCTCTCTCTCTCTCTCTCTCTCTCTCTCTCTCTCTCTCTCTCTCTCTCTCTCTCTCTCTCTCTCTCTCTCTCTCTCTCTCTCTCTCTCTCTCTCTCTCTCTCTCCCTCTCTCTCTCTCTCTCTCTCTCTCTCTCTCTCTCTCTCTCTCTCTCTCTCTCTCTCTCTCTCTCTCTCTCTCTCTCTCTCTCTCTCTCTCTCTCTCTCTCTCTCTCTCTCTCTCTCTCTCTCTCTCTCTCTCTCTCTCTCTCTCTCTCTCTCTCTCTCTCTCTCTCTCTCTCTCTCTCTCTCTCTCTCTCTCTCTCTCTCTCTCTCTCTCTCTCTCTCTCTCTCTCTCTCTCTCTCTCTCTCTCTCTCTCTCTCTCTCTCTCTCTCTCTCTCTCTCTCTCTCTCTCTCTCTCTCTCTCTCTCTCTCTCTCTCTCTCTCTCTCTCTCTCTCTCTCTCTCTCTCTCTCTCTCTCTCTCTCTCTCTCTCTCTCTCTCTCTCTCTCTCTCTCTCTCTCTCTCTCTCTCTCTCTCTCTCTCTCTCTCTCTCTCTCTCTCTCTCTCTCTCTCTCTCTCTCTCTCTCTCTCTCTCTCTCTCTCTCTCTCTCTCTCTCTCTCTCTGGGTTAGTCTATTGAACTGTAAGAGGAAAACAGACAAGAAAAACAGACCTGCCAACGCACACACATAAAGCTTTTCCTTTATACTTTGCCATCCCAACCCAAAGGAACCCATTATCCCTTGAAAACGTGAACAATTCAAAAGGCTCATAAAGACAGACTGATGTGGTGGAAAGTCAGTGCCCTGTTTTGCATAGGGAGCTTATAACCCTGTCAGAAGCTACGGAATCTGACACAGACAAAATCTTGACCCGACCAGAACACTTTCTGGACCGGTCGGATCTTCTCGTTATGCTTCGCTGGAGATAAAAACTAAAAGTGGAACTGGAACTAGAGCTATGACTGTCTGTTCTCGAAATCCTGCGTCGGTAAAGTGGGGAGGTTTTGTGTGGCGGATTCTTCAAATGCGGGAGTTTACCGGTCGCTGATTTTCCATAAATGTACGGTGTCTGTGTGATTCGCCCTTAATCCCTGCTTTACTTAGCGTTTCTTCACGTCAATACGGACCCGCTTTTCATGTTTTCACATCGTACTTCATAACCTTCGCTTGACGCGCCCTTAAACGTACCCCCCCCCCCCCCCTTTCTTCCTCAATCTTAGTCCTTAAGTTTTCGTCGGTCTTTTTAAAAGCTCAATGTAATTTCCCCAATTTGAATATTTATCTTTCACCACAGATGTATAGTTTCTCTTGTTATCGGCTATGAGATATTTTTAGTTTGTGTGATTCATCGTTCACTAGGTGTTCTCCTTTTTTCTGACCGGGGAGGGGAGGGGGAAAAGAAAGGTATGGGGTGGAGCGGTTTGGGATGGTTGTATTTCTCCAATTTTCGCCTTCTTGTGTCGTTTAGTTTCCAACAAGATTCCTTTCCACGTCAAAATCAGCACTTATTTACTTAGTATATGTTTTTCATTTCATGTACGATTTCTCTCCACAACAAAACCATTCTGTAAGCTCAACCTCTCTGTTCTCTTTTTCCCGTAACATAACAAAGCCATCCTTTAAGTAAAGCCACATTAATCATAACCCCCCTGTTCTCTCTGTCACCCAACAGAACAAAGACAAGCTGTTGTCAAGCAGCCTGCAGTTCCGCTCTCTAATAGAACAAAGACATCCTTCAAGTTAAACCACATTAATCATAAACCCCGTGTTCTCTCTTTCCTCCAACATAACAAAGACATCCTTCAAGTTAAACCACATTAATCATAAACCCCGTGTTCTCTCTTTCCTCCAACATAACAAAGACAAGCTGTCGTCAAGCAGCCTGCAGTTCCGCTCTCTAATAGAACAAAAAACATCCTTCAAGTAAAACCACACTAATCATAAACCCCGTGTTTTCTTTTTCCTCCAACAGAACAAAGACAAGCTGTCGTCAAGCAACATGCAGTTCCACTCAGGCGCCACGCGGCACCCAAGCCTGCCGCAGATCAACGGCGCCGGACGCCGCCCCAGCCTGCAGCCCAACCCCACAGGACAGCGCAAGGGCAGCATCTTCCTGGGGCCCGAGCGGCGTGGGAGTGAGTTCGGCAGCGGTGTTAGACGCGGCAGCTACCTGACTGGGTTCACTGGGAGTTCCAACAACCTGGGCATTGCCAACAAGGGCTTCGAGCAGGAGAGGAGCAAGAGCAACCCTCTCTTCGGCGGGTCCTCGCCGGCCAACAACATCGAGGAGGAGAGCGGGGAGGAGGGAGGGGAGGTGAGGATCGACGTTGGAGGGGAGGAGCTGGTGACGGGGGTCAAGAACTACGACAACCGCAAACCGTCCCTAGCCACCATGAGGGAGCACCGTGAGAACCACATCAACGAACGGCAGCAGCTGCAGTCGTCGTCCCCTCCAGCCTACATCGTCAACTCCGCCGGCACCCCCAGAGGTACCGATACCTACGTTGTTGTTCACTGCCCCAGTGACGAAGAAGGAAACGAGGATGACGTCAGAAAGGGTGATGACGTCAGAGTGAGCATGACGGCGGAGGGGGATGTGGCCGGTTCCTTGTATGACAGTACGAATGACAGCGCTTTCGCCTCGGCGTCCACAAGTTCCGCGGAATCGGAGAAAAATAGCACGTGCGAAGAAATGGAGGTGAACCGAATGTGAGTCCGCAACGGCACAGAACGAGACCTTTTCTTATATTGTTCAAATCCACATAGAAATGCCGTGTGACAGACATATGTAAACTGCTGAAGGAAGAATGTTCTAGTCTTCCAGACCTGACAGAGAAAGTGAAAGAGATTTTGAGTGAACGCAAATATGAAATGAACCTGACACTGAAAGACATGTTAAGTGAACGCCATATGGAATGAATCTGACACCGATGGAAGGACGTCGATTGAAACACTTGGCATCGAGAACCCGGATTGACTGATACGGAGAGGAAAATGAAAAGGAGCGATACTTTGTGTTAAATATCCTTTGCTTGATCTAGGAATGCAAGACATAAAGTTCATCGTCTCCGACATAATCCAATGTCCTCAAGAGAAAATCAGCAGAGAATAACTTAGTGTCATGCAGTGGTGACGAAACGGAACAGAAGCCTTGACGGGACAGTTTACGTTCTTTTGCACCGCTAAAGGGACAATGATAAGAAGTCCAGACGAGAAAGCTGTAAAGACTAAAAATCTGAACGCTTCAACCAATATGTGTTCCAGGAACGAAGACCCAAGATCACTGAGAAATGTTGGTTTTGTTAAAACTGATGAATGACATATCAAATGAACAGTTGGTCAAGTTAAACGTTCAGGCTGTATCAAATGAACAGTTGGTCAAGTTAAACGTTCAGGCTGTATCAAATGAACAGTTGGTCAAGTTGAACGTCCAGGCTGTATCAAATGAACAGTTGGTCAAGTTAAACCTTCATGCTGTATCAAATGAACAGTTGGTCAAGTTAAACGTTCAGGCCGTATCAAACAAACAGGCGGTCAAGCTTCTTTCTCTCCCACCTGCAGAACTGTAGGCCTTGCTGAGCGACAGATGTTTTGAGTCAGATGACCACGAGCTTTCAATATTGTTCGAAAATAATTATGTCAGTAGATATTCTGAGAGTCCTGACATTTCGAAAGATGTATATGTTGTGCCGAATTCACGGAAATGCCGAATACGCGGACTCGGAATCGGAAACATTTTTGCCCATTTCGCGTAACTGGCAAAACGCCATACACTTAATGATATGTATGGGCTCTGTACACGTGTTGTTCCATGTGACTGCTGGCCTAAAGGTTAATATGAATTTGGTTCATGAAAAACTGTATCCGATTCTCTTCTGCTTTTTTTTTAGAAGATGATTCAAAGAAATAGGTTGTAACCCTTTTTTAAGCACATGTGTGCTGAAAACATGTTTCTGATGCCACTCGGTACTGATTCAATGTGTGCTGAGGGTTTTGACCCAGATGTTTCGAAACCTCAAACAATTTTCACTGAGGTTTGGAATCATCAATGACGGATTTTCTTTTCTAAGTCAAAGCTCCGAAATTGAACGTTTACGGTGCAGATGCTCATCGTTCAAAACATTATGCTTATCAAGTCTAAATTAACGGAAATAAGCAAGCATGTATTTGCACTGCTTGGTAGTGTTTGGTTCGTTTAGTTTACTTCTTTGTTCTTTCTCCCACCGAGTAATACTGTTTTTTATGTTAGTTTTTGTTTGTTAATGTATCGTCGAACGCAGAAGAAGAAGAAGAAGTTTGTTAATGTATATTTCTTTATTTCTTTCGTGCATTTAATATTATGAACGGCAGTTGTGGCTTACACTTTTCAAAGTTGTGAAATATGTGCAAACAAACCCCGAAGGGGACGCTTGGAGTGAAAAGTCAGGGTGGTGCAACTTGTCTCTTCGAATCCGCACCGGCTGTGTATATGGATAATGTCTCAAAGAAACACAAGATCAACTTGCACGAAGAACAAAATCGGCATCAGTTCTTTGCGAACAAATATACCTGTAGTAGCTTGACTAGCACCGCACTTTGCATGTATCACAGATGGAGCAAAAACTGAACACAGAAAAAGTTAATCAATCCAGATACCTTAGTTTACTTTACGGTCTCTGATTAAACTGCGTCAAAAGTACGTACTTGTGGTTTCCTCTAAGGCCAAAAAGAACAATATGTCTGTTTCCGGTAACATCGCGGAAAAAAATAGGCATTAGGGTCGTTTTTTTTTATTGTTTTTTTTTTACCTTTTTATTACGTTTTGTTACCGTCTTTTTACGTTTTTTTCTTTTTTTAAACGCTTCCTTAGTTTACTTACAATTATTTAGCACATGTTTTTGACCTAGATATATTGAAACTAAATAAAGTATACCTTTTTTTTTTTTTGTTTTTTTTTTTTGTTGCGAAAAGCGAAAAAAAACTTTAGGGTCGGCGCTTAAAAATAGGGTCGGTCGGGTTACCGGAAACATATTTTTCTTTTTGGCCTAACTAAGTA
>NC_090258.1:4139943-4150375 GCF_037325665.1 Littorina saxatilis | reverse complement strand
GTGTGTGAGAGAGAGAGACAGAGAGAGAGAGAGGGGAGCGTGTGCGTGCGTATGTGTTTGAAACAGCAATGTACAGTACAGCTTAGAAATTATATTCTTGTCGTTTCTTTTTCAACGATGTTATTCTTATTCCAAGATCACAGTGAGATATAATTTATTTGAAGGCGGAAGGGAAAAACAACAGCTCACATAGTAATTTGAAACCTTTAAACTACGATGAACATATATAATGTATAATAGGCTTCTTGCAAACAGTTGGACAGAGAAATTGCACAAAAAGCCATACTGGCTAGTATTTGAAAATGTTAGGTTCATCACAGCCTGTGGTCTATATGTCAGTCTAACTACATCTTCCTTCTATCAAGACCGCTTTCTGCACCTCAAACGAAAAAAAGACAACTTTCTGGACATTTTGTTCGAAAGAAATTGCTTCGTTGATTAAGCCCAGATGAGAATCACTAAATCACCAGTTAGCGAGCCAGTGAAGATTCTTGGTGCTACAGTAACACAGAACATATCTAGTAGTAGTTCAGTATATTTCATTCTATTGGATGCAGAGTGTACTAATACTGTAGCAGACATATTATTCAAACATAAATGGCTAAAGGACGAACTACCGTTGTCTTTCAAAATACGCATAATCAGGAGAGGTATACTGTCTTCATTATAGAGCTGGCTTTGCTGTATACCATGGTACAAAGAACACACTGGGTTAGTGGGTCTTTCTCCAAAGCTGCGTACCAGCCAAGACGGTGTTACGCGAATGATACTGTAATTCTGAACTGTGAAACTTTAGCCATGGGTTTTGATTTCATTAATGATTGCAGTTTTCAAACTTTTCTTCGGTCCACGGATCAAGAATTGCGAATACCCGCACAAATTAAGTGTTTACAATCAATAAACTAAAAGTATCTTGCAGCACAATACTCGCGTTGTATGGAAACCACTGAAAGTGACATGGATTTAAATACGAAGATATTATGTGAAAAGACAGAAAATAAAATGAACGCTTTTCAAGATTGTTGTGTTATATAATATTGATTATCAGTGAAAGAAATCGAGAGAACACTACTATTCAATGCTAGACATAATTATGGTATGATTATTAAACATCCTGAAATGCCATGTGACAAAATGGTTCCGCCCAGTTGTGGAGAAATACCCTGACACCTCTCGCTTGTTCCTTTGTCTGCTTGATCTTACGCTGTACATAATGTTCTCTGTAATTATGTAATCATCCACACTTGCCCGTTTTTGGATGAGGCCATTGGAAATTAAATTAATGTTCAAGCAAATGTGTTGTTGTTGTTGTTGTTGTTGTTGTCTGTAAATGTAATGTGTGTTGAAAAACACTGGTTTCATGCTTTTCTCTTTCACAAACAATTTCGTTTTGTTCCTTTATTGTTTTGTGACCTTTTCCCCAGTGGATGAAATGACTATTTCTACGACATTGCAATGATGTAATATTTCTGTAGTAGTTTGATGTTAATAAAAAGCTATGATCTCGAACTGATGGTGTTCGGTCATTGTGTGTTCGGTCATTGTGTGTGTGTGTGTGTGTGTGTGTGTGTGTGTGTTATTCCAATTAAGTGTTAGGAGCAAGAGAAAAACATGTTGTATCCATGGTGCCAGACACAGTTAACCACTGAAGCTCGTTTTAAAATATAGTAAAACCTCCCACTAACGACCTTGAAATGTCTTGCAAATGGGGGGGGTCGTTTGAAGGAGGGGTCGTTATAGGAGGTTCCACTGTACCAGTCGATTGCATTCTCTGTCACTGCACGCGGCTTGCTGGATACCGCACTACGAATAAAACTATCTTCAGTGTGTCTGGCGCCTGTTTTTGAAACAACACGGGGAAAAAACACAAACTTGCATGCAATAATTACATACCTGTCTGGGTAAACTTCTCATATTGCAGCTACTATCCCATTCTTGAATCAATAGTGGCAACATCTGCTTCCTTCCTGGCTAGAAGAAGGGAAGACTGGCTAATTCTGTTTCAATCCTGGCTGCATGGCTCACTTGTAATCTGTGGGTCGAAAGCACGTCCCAGCAATTGTTATTTTTGTCAATAACAAAGTTCCAACAACTTACTTTTCTTGGGGTTTTTTATTCTAAATTTTGGAACGTTGGCAGTCTCTTTGTTTTTGGATTTGACGTCCAAGCAAGCTTTTCGCTGATTCTAGCAATACTAGTTTTCATATGTTATCATATCAATGTTTCTCTTCTTCTGGATATTCTCTGAGAGTTTGACATCGTAACTGTTCCAGTTTCGGCGCTGAAGTGGACAACATAGTCCCTGATGGATTTTGCAAAGCTTTTTGTTTGGTTCCCAGACTTTGTTATACGCGAAGGTGTGCGAGAATATGTAAGCGCAGTGCTTTAAAGATGTCCATGTGGGAATGTGTAAGTGGGCGTAGTCGAATGTCCATGTGGGAATGTGTAAGTGGAGCATATAAGAATGCCCATGTGTGAATGTGTAAGTGGAGCGTATAAGAATGTGTAAGTGGAGCGTGGTCGAATGTCCATGTGTGAATGGGTAAGTTGAGCGTATAAGAATGTCCATGTGTGCGATGTGTAAGTGAGACATGGATGTGTTCATGACTGAATGCGTAAGCACAATGCAAGGAATGGCCAGAAAGGTATGTGGGAGGTGTGTTTATAACCTGCCCTGTTATATAGTGCTATATGTCTTATGTAAAAACAATGTCCTGTTTGTATTATTGTTATGTACCACGCCTGAATTTCTCTATGAGATAATAAAGTATTCTTATTCTTATTCTTATTCTTATTCTTATTATTTTTTAGCATAACGTTATTTGCTGTCTGTCCTCTTCTTGACCGATTTCTTCTTTTTACATTTAGTCAAGTTTTGACTAAATGTTTTAACATAGAGGGGGAATCGAGACGAGGGTCGTGGTGTATGTGTGTGTGTGTGTGTGTGTGTGTGTCTGTCTGTGCGTGTGTGTGTGTAGAGCGATTCAGACTAACCTACTGGACCGATCTTTATGAAATTTTACATGATAGTTCCTTTGTTCGCACTGTGGACAGCGATGTCGTAGTTTTGACAATCCGGTTTTTCGAGTCCCTGGGCCTATCAGAGCTCTGGGTGGGCTTGTGTACCGTGACATACCAGTCCATATAATCTACTCTGACCTGGGCCCGTCAAAATCCTTGGCACTTCCCCTCTTTCACAGCTTCACGGGGTGCGACACGACTTCACAATTTCTTGGATGCGGCAAGAAGACAGCATGGGCAACATGGACAAGCATACCGGATCTCACCGACACACTAGTGGCTCTCACGCATGACCCTGACCTCTTCAGTCTTGACTCTGTGCATATGCAGCGCCTCGAACGCTTTGTCATAGTCATGTACAGCAAGGGGTGAAGTGCAGCTGATGTCAACCCGGCCAGATATCAACTCTTCTCCACTGGATGCAACTGCTGGAAAAGCTTCCACCTACCCAAGCCGCACTGTTCCAGCATGTAAAGCGAGCGCTACTACAGGCGAGTTTCTACTGGGGTCAGGCCACCTCAATCCAGCAGGAAATTCCTGACTTCAGTGAGTCAGTGGGGCTGGCACAAAGATGGCACCAATACCTGGCAACCACTATGGACCACTCTAAGCGACGCTTCATTGGCATGTGCCATTCTCTTGCAATGTGGCTGCCTCAAGGCATGCACGGGAAGGTGCAAATGCAACCGCGCCGGTGTCCGATGCACGGTCCTCTGCAAATGCGAAGGCGGGTGTGTTAATAACGGTGGTGATGACCAGTAGGACTTGTTACTGGAATCATAGAGTGCAAATGCAACAGCGTTAGTGTCCGATGCACGGTCCTCTGCAAATGTGACGGTCCTCTAGCACTGCAAATGCAAAGGCGGGTGTGTTAATAATGGTGGTGATGACCAGTAGGACTTGCTGGAATCATAGAGTGCCAGCCAGAAGATATGCATAGTAATAGTAATCCTGTATTGAATGCACACAGAGGCAAAAAGTGTTTTGTCACTACATATGTCTCCAAATTATTTGAATTGAAATTGTTCCTGAATAATCCTTATTGATTTTTTTGTGACCTTGATCATTTGAGGTGTTTGGGATATTTTGGTTCAGATTCTTCCAAAAGCACCTTTTTGTGACCTTGAAGGGTAAACTTGACTTCAGATCATTGAAATAACGCCTGAATCGGAATCCCCGACCCCGAAAACCTCTAAAATGTGGTATCATTCACGATTCTAGCCCTTTTAGTTTTTACATTTAGTCAAGTTTTGACTAAATGTTTCAACATAGAGGGGGAATCGAGACGAGGGTCGTGGTGTATGTGCGTGTGTGTGTGTGTGTGTGTGTGTCTGTGTGTGTGTGTGTGTGTGTGTGTGTAGAGCGATTCAGAGTAAACTACTGGACCGATCTTTATGAAATTTTACATGAGAGTTCCTGGGTATAATATCCCCCAGACGTTTTATTTTTTTATTTTTTCGATAAATGTCTTTGATGACGTCATATCCGGCATTTTGTGAAAGTTGAGGCGGCACTGTCACACCTTCATTGTTCAATAAAATTGATTGAAATTTTGGCCAAGCAATCTTCCACGAAGGCCAGACTTTGGTATTGCATTTCAGCTTGGAGGCTTACAAATTAATTAATGACAAACTCTGAAAATTGTAATTAAAATTATTTTTTTATAAAACGATCCAAAATTACATTTACCGTATTTTTCATCATTTTCTGATTCCAAAAACATATAAATATGTTATATTCGGATTAAAAACAAGCTCTGAAAATTAAAAATATAAAAATTATGATTAAAATTAAATTTCCGAAATCAATTTAAAAATAAAGTAGATGTGTACTGCCGGGCAGTACATACCCCAAGCGAAGTCGTCCATCTGTCACTCTGTGTGTACATGATTCTCTCTCTCTCTCTCTCTCTCTCTCTCTCTCTCTCTCTCTCTCTCTCTCTCTCTCTCTCTCTCTCTCTCTCTCTCTCTCTCTCTCTCTCTCTCTCTGTCTTAAAATGTGTCATCGATGACGTGTTTTCATACTTGCTAATGCGGCAGGCTAATCATGACGTCAAATTGAAACTTCTTGAAGTCTCTCAGAAAGGGACATGAAAACCATGTGGGGGTTACTGGTTTGGGCTGAAAAAAAACCCAACTCCACCTAAAATTCAAGCGCCTATGGGGCTGAATTATGCAGCATAAATTGTGAAACATCAGGATATCTCACACTTTCAATTCTGCCATCATGTCAAATCTGACAACAAACCTACCCACAAAATGTCATAAATATCGGTGTAGAATTGAGACTTAACGGTTTTTAACTGCCAAAAATAAGTTTTTTTGACTGGAATAGTTTGTCTTGAAATTCAGTTTGGGACAACGGACCCACCCACTAAATTTCATAAAGATAGGTGAAGAATTGAAATTTAACGTTTTTTAACTGCCAAAATTATGTTTTTCTTCTGGAAAAGTATGGAGTGAAAATCAGTTGGGGACAACGAACCTACCCACAAAATTTCATAAATATCGATGAAGAATTGAGATTTAACGGTTTTTAACTGCCAAAAATAAGGTTTTTTGTCTGGAAAAGTATGTCTTAAAATTCAGTTTGGGACAACGGACCCACCCACTAAATTTCATAAAGATAGGTGAAGAATTGAAATTTAACGTTTTTTAACTGCCAAAATTATGTCTTTCTTCTGGAAAAGTATAGAGTGAAAATCAGTTGGGGACAACGAACCTACCCACAAAATTTCATAAATATCGGTGAAGAATTGAAATTTAACGGTTTTTAACTGCCAAAATTATGTTTTTCTTCTGGAAAAGTATGGAGTGAAAATAAGTTGTGGACAACAAACCTACCTTTAAAATTTCATAAGAATCAGTGAAGAAATAGGATTTAACGATTTTTTAACGGCCTTTAAATCATTGGTGATGTCATCATAACCCAGTCGTTGTAGTTGTCGTCGTAGTTGTTGGTGTTGTTGTTGTCATGTTCGTTGTCGTGATTGTTGTTGTTCTCGTGTTGTTGTTTTTGTTGTTGTTGTTGTTGTTGTTGTTGTTGTTGTTGTCGTCGTCGTCGTCGATGTCATTTGTTGTTGTTGTTGTTATCGTCGTCGTCGTCGTCATCGTCGTCGTTGTCAGAGGTTATTTCTAAAGATTTCATTGATAGTCTTTGTTCTCGTCACCAAGACTTGCTAAGAACAAGCTTGGAACAGCAAGAGTTCCAAGAACAAGATTAGAACAACTCATTACATCATTACCAGTACGTCATTTGTATTTAGAACACACTTTAGAAAAAAACTCTTCAGCTACAAACCAGTCACCCTCACATGTCCGAGGTGTTTGTCTAAACCACTTACTGAAATGTTTTGAGGTTTAATGACCATACACATGTTGAACCGGTGAGTGTCTTCCGCTGCTTAATTCGCAAATAACTATTTTATTAAAGTCCGCTTGAAACGCTCAAAGATGAAATTCCATGTTAAAAAGTGACAAAAGTTTCACATTTTCCCGTTGTAACAGCTTCCGATGATATTATATGAAAATTCTGATCCTCTGAGAGGATTCCCCGAAACAAAATCAGTTTGTACGCCTAATTTTAATAGAATTGTCCAAACAGTGTCGCTAATATTGTGCTAAAAGATGAATTCTAGAACAATGTTCACAGACAGACACCACTTGGCAAAAAAATTTTCAGTGCTGGGAGATGAAAAAAAAAACTACCTCGCTACGCGCGGGCTTCGCCCGCGCTCCGCTTGGATAAAGTAGATGTGTACTGCCGGGCAGTACATACCCCAAGCGAAGTCGTCCATCTGTGTGTACATGATTCTCTCTCTCTCTCTCTCTCTCTGTCTTAAAATGTGTCATCGATGACGTGTTTTCATACTTGCTAATGCGGCAGGCTAATCATGACGTCAAATTGAAACTTCTTGAAGTCTCTCAGAAAGGGACATGAAAACCATGTGGGGGTTACTGGTTTGGGCTGAAAAAAAACCCAACTCCACCTAAAATTCAAGCGCCTATGGGGCTGAATTATGCAGCATAAATTGTGAAACATCAGGATATCTCACACTTTCAATTCTGCCATCATGTCAAATCTGACAACAAACCTACCCACAAAATGTCATAAATATCGGTGTAGAATTGAGACTTAACGGTTTTTAACTGCCAAAAATAAGTTTTTTTGACTGGAATAGTTTGTCTTGAAATTCAGTTTGGGACAACGGACCCACCCACTAAATTTCATAAAGATAGGTGAAAATTTAAATGTAACGGTTTTTAACTGCCAAAATTATGTTTTTCTTCTGGAAAAGTATGGAGTGAAAATCAGTTGGGGACAACGAACCTACCCACAAAATTTCATAAATATCGATGAAGAATTGAGATTTAACGGTTTTTAACTGCCAAAAATAAGGTTTTTTGTCTGGAAAAGTATGTCTTAAAATTCAGTTTGGGACAACGGACCCACCCACTAAATTTCATAAAGATAGGTGAAGAATTGAAATTTAACGTTTTTTAACTGCCAAAATTATGTCTTTCTTCTGGAAAAGTATAGAGTGAAAATCAGTTGGGGACAACGAACCTACCCACAAAATTTCATAAATATCGGTGAAGAATTGAAATTTAACGGTTTTTAACTGCCAAAATTATGTTTTTCTTCTGGAAAAGTATGGAGTGAAAATAAGTTGGGGACAACAAACCTACCTTTAAAATTTCATAAGAATCAGTGAAGAAATAGGATTTAACGATTTTTTAACGGCCTTTAAATCATTGGTGATGTCATCATAACCCAGTCGTTGTAGTTGTCGTCGTAGTTGTTGGTGTTGTTGTTGTCATGTTCGTTGTCGTGATTGTTGTTGTTCTCGTGTTGTTGTTGTTGTTGTTGTTGTTGTTGTTGTCGTCGTCGTCGATGTCATTTGTTGTTGTTGTTGTTATCGTCGTCGTCGTCGTCATCGTCGTCGTTGTCAGAGGTTATTTCTAAAGATTTCATTGATAGTCTTTGTTCTCGTCACCAAGACTTGCTAAGAACAAGCTTGGAACAGCAAGAGTTCCAAGAACAAGATTAGAACAACTCATTACATCATTACCAGTACGTCATTTGTATTTAGAACACACTTTAGAAAAAAACTCTTCAGCTACAAACCAGTCACCCTCACATGTCCGAGGTGTTTGTCTAAACCACTTACTGAAATGTTTTGAGGTTTAATGACCATACACATGTTGAACCGGTGAGTGTCTTCCGCTGCTTAATTCGCAAATAACTATTTTATTAAAGTCCGCTTGAAACGCTCAAAGATGAAATTCCATGTTAAAAAGTGACAAAAGTTTCACATTTTCCCGTTGTAACAGCTTCCGATGATATTATATGAAAATTCTGATCCTCTGAGAGGATTCCCCGAAACAAAATCAGTTTGTACGCCTAATTTTAATAAAATTGTCCAAACAGTGTCGCTAATATTGTGCTAAAAGATGAATTCTAGAACAATGTCCAGACTTGGCAAAAAAATTTTCAGTGCTGGGAGATGAAAAAAAAAACTACCTCGCTACGCGCGGGCTCCGCCCGCGCTCCGCTTGGATAATTTCATCTTATTCCTTGTCCGTTCCTGATTCCAAAAACATATAGATATGATATGTTTGGATTAAAAACACATTCAGAAAGTTAAAAAGAATAGAGGTATAGAAAAGCGTGCTATCCTCCTCAGCTCAACCGCTACCGCGCTTTTCTGGATTGTTAATTTCACTGCCTTTGCCACGAGCGGTGGACAGACGATGCTACGAGTGTACGGTCTTGCGGAAAAAATGCAATGCGTTCAGTTTCATTCTGTGAGTTCGACTGAGCTTGATTAAATGTTGTATCATTGTTTTTGCCTTACGCGACTTGTTTTTACCTGTCAGTGATCGATATGTAACCCGGATGGCGGCCATATTGGATTTTGACCTCAGATCATTGAAATAACATCTGAATCGGATTCCCCGACCCCCAAAAACCCTAAAATTTGATATCATTCGTGATTCTAGCCCTTTTAGTTTTTTTTACCTGTGATCAATATGTAACCCGGACGGCGGCCATATTGGATTTTGCCAAGTATGACGGCCCCATGGGGCGCCCGTCTTGGCGGCGGTCGGCAAAAATTGAAACAGTATGGCATGGGCGACCTCTGGGCCAAATTTGGTGCTTTTGGAAGAATCTGAACCAAAATATCCCTGGCTATATGGGCTTTTGAGATCAAACGAATAATCATTCGTGGTTACTTCAAGCACAGTGTCACAATTTAACTCTCTCCGTCCGTCCGCCATGTAAGATCTAAGAAACAGAGGATGGACATACGCACTCTAAATATAGCTCTTTCTCACTTCTAGTCAAGTACGAGTTATCTTTCCATGCTCTTCAACGAAGGAGAAACGCTGGGTTAGTTCCGGTATCTTCTACATCATGGCGTCTGCACTGAAAGAAAGCTCGCTCAGAGTGTGTGGTGGAAAGCAGTACTGTGTCATTTGCCATAACTATCGTGGAAAAATTATTGAAGGAAGAGTTGTCAGGCTACATAAACATCCAACAAACAAGCAACTGAAAAGAGCTTGGGAGCAGCGCCTACGTGTTACTCTTTCTTTTAGAAAATGACAAGATTTTGTGCAACTTGACAGAGTGACTTTCTCGTCTAGTTAATCAGATGGGTATTATTTGTTCATGTACATAAAAGTGTAAAAGAATGTTGTTGTACAACATACTTCCTTCAATCATTAGTGCATTTTGCTCTTGTCTGTGTGAAACAGTAACAGGCACATGAGCTGTAAGAGGGACTGCCGTGTCTCAGTATGACTGTAGTCTCTAGTGTCACTATAAATCTCAGTCATTGACTCTGTGTATGTCACTCATTGATGCTTACATTCCCAATGCATGGAAGACAGAAATTATAAAACTAGTATGCATGAAAACTGATGCTGGTTTGTACTCCAAATTTTTGTATCCAGTTAAAATATCAGGCATGAAAACTGAAAAGAAAAAAAAATACTGAAAACAAAATTCGAAGGAGCGTAGCGCCAAGTTTCGCAGGCGCGTAGCGCCAAGTTTCGCAAAGCGCCAAGACTTCTAGGGAGGTCCGGGGGCATGCCCCCCCGGAATTTTTTTTTTCAAGGGTGCAATTTGGTGCAATCTGGGGCTATCTGAGCCTTAAAATTGGATTCAAACATGGCCCCAAAACTATTTTACTATAACTATGACTAGGAAAAAAAATTTAAAAAAATTAAAAAAAAAAAAATTTAAAACAAAAAAATTAAAAAAAAAAAAGGAAAAATACGGAAAATAAAAAAAATATGGTTTATTTTTTTTAAAAATACGGAAAATACGGAGAATTTTCATGCCTGAATATGTCTGAGAAGTTGAACGCAAACCAACCAGGTGTGAGCGTGTGTTGTTTGTAAGGAGT
>NC_090258.1:4102443-4134943 GCF_037325665.1 Littorina saxatilis | reverse complement strand
GAGAGAGAGTACTGTAAGCTGCAACTGTGACAAAAACACACACCAAATATTTTTCAATTTTATTATTTTTTCAAATTTTTTTCTCACAAATTTGTCAAACCATAAAATGGTTATGGAAGTAACATCTTATGTACAACAAAAGCATGAAACATGATGAAGAATACACTGAATAGTAGTAGCATATATGTGTGTGTGCGCAATACTCAATAGTTCCTTTATCCAAAGATGCTGCAGTTAGAGACCAGTTACAATCTTTCTTTCTTTATTTGGTGTTTAACGTCGTTTTCAACCGTTTACCAGTTACAATGGATTTAATGTCAAGAGCCATTTCCATAATGAAAACGCAAACCATACGCCGTTATTAACAATAATGATGGAAATGGAAAGATAGGACAGAGAGAGAGAGAGAGAGAGAGAGATAGATAGAGAGAGAGATAGAGAGAGAGAGACAGAGACAGAGAGAGAGAGACAGAGAGAGAGACAGAGAGAGAGAGAGACAGAGAGAGAGAGACAGAGACAGAGACAGAGAGACAGAGAGAGAGAGAGACAGAGAGAGACAGAGAGACAGAGAGAGACAGAGAGAGAGACAGAGAGAGAGAGACAGAGAGAGAGACAGAGAGAGAGAGAGAGAGAGAGAGAGACAGAGAGAGAGAGAGAGAGAGACAGAGAGAGAGAGACAGAGAGAGAGAGACAGAGAAAGAGAGAGACAGAGACAGAGAGAAAGAGAGACAGAGAGAGAGAGAGAGAGAGAGAGACAAAATAACTGCACAGGGTAAAAAAAAAAAAAAATACACACAAATTACACTTGTTCAATTTGGTATCCAGAATGTGCAACCAATCTTATACAACTAAAAAGATATGTTGGTGATACAAGCATATCATAACATGACAACACTATCCTCACAAGCAGGGAGACATTACGTCTGAGAAATATGCCATAATTCTACAAGTTGAAATGTATGAAGAAAGCAAACAGATGGTCAATACAAAATAACTTTTGTAGTAGAGATGGCAGGATAGAAAAAAATGGTCACACGTGAAAATGAGGGCAGGATAAAAATGGGGTGGGGGTGGGGGGCAAAGAGGAGGTCGTGACAAATGTAGAGGGGGTTTGGGATGACAAACATATTGCATCAACAAACACTTTCAACAAACGGTAACCAAGGCTGTTAAAATTGTGGCGCTACGACTCGGTGCTGAGATTACGAAAGACTGATTATGAAACCAGATATACAGGTGATAATTTATGTACAGCTCTGATTTCACTCAACATTCAACTATATCACAAAACACTCCCAACATTATTAATCTTTTACACACACACACACACACACCTGTCTCTCTCTAGCATGCTCACATTCTTTACCCTGTTTTTCACTCTCACGCAAACTCTCTTACCTGATATCATATAATAGCATAAACAAATACACATGCAAACAATAGAACACAAACACTTCACCAAGACATACACGCGAATAAAAGCTATCCGTTGCAACAAAACACAAAACTGCAAATACTTGCAACAATTCCCAGTCTACTTTGTCCAAAGACAAAGCATTTGAAACATCTGTCTTTCGTAGGCATCAATGTAAAAGATGTCACCAATTACCTAAAATACTAGGGGGCAGCCAGTCTTCTATCACTTTAGAGAAAACTTGTTGAACTTTCACCGCTATAAGTCGATGAACAGGCTTAACCTTACCCAGCTGCAAACGTGTATCAGGAAGATGAGAACACAGCAGAAATGTGCGAACTTTGCGCCATTCCAGGGGCAAAGTTTATTCTCCGGCCATATTTGCTCAACAAATTAGTAACAGAATTCTTGTTGACTAAACTCCCACCCCCTTGAAAGACAACCTTGCCATTTAATTTGTTTCTATCGGTGGTTCATAACATTCCATTTGTTGTTGTTTTTATACACTTTTGTCGAATTTCAATCCATTGAAAAACATCTTTCTTTAGAAAAGTTGTGTGTATTGTTTGACACAATTCTTCACTCAACTGCACATCCACACTGCATGCCACAATAACATATCACACATCCACACTGCATGCCACGATAACATATCACACATCCACACTGCATACCACGACAACATATCACACATTCACTCTGCATGCGACGATAACATATATCACACATCCACACTGCATGCCACGATAACATATCACACATCCACACTGCATGCCACGATAACATATCACACATCCACACTGCATGCCACGGTAACATATCACACAAAAAACTTGCATTCAAAGACAAGGCATTCTTCTCCAGATGAGGCTACACACACAGCTTAGATTGGTTTTAAGCCGATAGGCATAGAATCAAATTCAACCTTGCAAACAGAACAGTAAGAAACAAGATGAAGGTAACCCTTAGCGGACTGTTATGCATACCGAGGTTCCAATGTGGCAGTGACTACTTGCTATCCTGTTAGAAATGGCGACACCAAGGGTCTCATTCAACTCATGCGTTCCACACACACACAAACACAACGGTTTGTCAAAACTGAAATGGAATGGTACAAGAGAAGAAACAAGCAACTATAGTATGCTCAGGTTACTCCGACATTCACTGTGACAAAGCATCATCAGATCAACTCCAGTATGCTCAGGTTACTCCGACATTCACTGTGACAAAGCATCATCAGATCAACTCCAGTATGCTCAGGTTACTCCGACATTCACTGTGACAAAGCATCATCAGATCAACTATAGTATGCTCAGGTTACTCCGACATTCACTGTGACAAAGCATCATCAGATCAACATTTCAAGAAAAAGAAAAGGCACTTCAAGCGAGTTTCTACAATGCAAAGAAACTAGTGTCCCAATATGTTTTCATGTGGAAATAAACTGCAGTTTACTAACATGTTTTCAGTCATACCTTAATAATTAACTGTTAACCGATCAAGCAAAAAGTTTTAAAAAAATGCAGACACAAATATACACACAACGGATAACAACATTGTTCAGAAAGACTTCATAAGTTTCAGCTGGCTAAATAGATCGCAAGCTTTAATTGTAATGTAACAAAACAAACAAAATTGTACACTTTCTTTCTTTATTTGGTGTTTAACGTCGTTTTCAACCGTTCAAGGTTATATCGCGACGGAGGGAAGGGGGGTGATGGGATAGAGCCACTTGTCAATTGTTTCTTGTTCACAAAAGCACTAATCAAAAATTTGCTCCAGGGGCTTGCAACGTAGTACAATATAATACCTTACTGGGAGAATGCAAGTTTCCAGTACAAAGGACTTAACATTTCTTACATACTGCTTGACTAAAATCTTTACAAACATTGACTATATTCTATACAAGAAACACTCAACAAGGGTAAAAGGAGAAACAGAATCCGTTAGTCGCCTCTTACGACATGCTGGGGAGCATCGGGTAAATTCTTTCTCGTCCCAACCAATATGGGACTCCCCCTAACCCGCGGGGAATAATTGTAACACTCAGTTTGTCAGGCAACAATCATTAATAATAACAGCCGCTAAATGTGTAGCGATGTACAAACACAGCACAAACTTAACAGCAAATGCTTCTTGTGTTTGAAAAATAAATATCTCTTTTCAAGAAAGAGAATAGTAAGCTCCCTTGTCCATGAATATATAGTCGCTGCAGAGTCCAAAGTACAAGGGAGACCACCCAGCTTCATCCATGAATAAAATGATCAAATGGTTTATTTCTCTGAAGTGCTCAGAAATTCACTCCTAAATATATACCAGGTGGTTTGGAGTCTTACAATTTTACATTCATCCCTGACCAAAATATGGCACAAATATTCAGTCCTAATATATTCCCCCAATCTACAGAACAACAAAGGCGGATTGCAATGGTTATCCCTCATGTCACAACACCCTACCAAAAAGACAGAGTACAACAAATAAGCCGGGCCATTTACTTCAGTTATTCTTTTCTCCTTTAAGGGCAGGTGGGCCAGTGCAAAATTGACCAAATCGTTCAAAACACTGTTTTGGGTATTTTAGCAGATTATGTTTCCATAACATACCTATCATCCATGTGTGTCAGTGTTTTTGTCTAAAGTGTCCTATTTATCTGTCAATAAAGACAAAATGTGAACATGTGTGGCATTGATTGTCTTCTGTAGTCGATATTCCCCCGCCAAAAAATGTCTCATTTCAAAGGCTAGTTACGGCTTTGTCCTCAGCAAAACAGTGCATTCACGACATACGAAACTGCGCAGCAGCTCTTGACCTATAACATGACATCAGTGTTTTGATGAATGTTCCATTCACTCAGCCACTAGTCCGTTGCAAAAGCAGCAATCGTAATCGAACGGAATCGAACGGAAATGTCCTTATTTGGAAGGTACTCGACATCCATTGGTTCGTTTCATAAACCGAAATCGGGAACCAGTTTACTTTGTGAGTGCGCATGCTCAGCTTACGAATTTTGCATACGGAAACTACCGAAGAGACTCTCGGCCATGACGGGAACACCCGAAGTTCACTCGGTTTTACAACATCCTGGTTACACATCAAACGATCAGTGACAACCGAAAGCGAATTTTTCTTTGAGAAACAACCTTTGATACGATAACAATGGTTCGAAATAAGAAAGAGGACAATGTCTTTATTAGTTCGGTAAGCAACAACAAGTATTTCCGCTGGTACTAGGCCAAAGTTTGGATTCTGCCGGTGTTTCCGATACAGAGGAAAGCTTTGATCTCCACGCAGATCCACAGGTCGCCATTTCCGAACACGCCATGCATGGCGCAGACTTTTTACGTCTTGCAACTGGCTTGCTTTGCGCTGAATTTGAGTCAGTTTCTGAGCAGTATCTCCTCGACAAGCAAGTCGAGCATTTGCTACGCAAAAAAACAAAAACAGGAGAAAGTATCCAACATCAGTCAGATTATCGGTAATGTTTGCTGGGTCTGCCATTTCACGAACGAAACTGGATCAGCAACTGTTTGTATCAATCTGCACTTTCGTAAATTCCGTCACTGTCACTGTCATTTTCTTCACCGCGATACACAGTTCATTGCGAAGAGCTTCCTCAGTAAATCGTTCAGATTCCACGTACGATTTGTTGTCAAAAAACAACTCAAACAAAAGTTTCAAACTCATCATCCTCCATCTTGCTTGTCGAAGCACTAAAGTACTGTATCGATGTAAAAACAAAAGCAGAAAACTTCGACCAACAAATTCAGCGCATAAGACACGACGAGATAACGGAAGGAAAGAAGCCTCGTTCTGGCTCAAGTAAGTTACCGTTAAAAATACCGTTATTCGCATGCAAATACAAACGAGAATCGGGTCATTGATACACGTTTAGCGCTGGGGCAGTATCCCCATGCTGGTTGACAGAGGGAAAGAAGGGATGGACGCATAAATTCGCTGCTGGCGTGCTAAAGGCTAAGTAGTTTGCAATTCAAATAAACTAAGCTGTTCATTCATAACACAGTTTTGTCCTTGTATGTCTGTTTCAATAGTGTTTCTGTGGTGTTCAATCTTCAATGTCGTTTTTCTCAGTTCAGCCATTTTGCCTACGGTTACGTCTTGAGTTACGCGATTTCTCTGGCTGTAATTTAGCTAGAGCAATATTTTCTTTTGTAGTTTGTGCAGAATATAACATTCTAGGGGATTACGAAGGGATTTTGCTGAAATTTTATTATAGTCATATCCAGATGATTTCAAAAAATAATTTCGCAAGCGTTACCCTAAAGTTTGACAGTTGTAACAAAGAAGTGTTCCTAACTCCAAGTATAAATACAACAAACAAGATCTGCTTCGTAATCCCCTAGAGCATACCCAGAAGGATAAAATAAAACAATAATTAGAAGTGTGACAATCACATCTGATGAAAATCCGTGTATCTCCTGTACTCCACTTTTGTCTGTATTTTGACTGTTTTTGTCGCGTAAAACAAAAACCAGCAACCGAAAATACAAAACATGACTATTGTTTGTCATCATTTGTTCATTTCTTTCATAAAATAACATTTAGACACAATAAAACATTCAAAATAAAAAAAAAGGTAGTGCACTGGCCCACCTCCCCTTAACCCTTTGTACACAAATAATTCTTACATCCACCTTTTCCCTTGTAATTCAAATCTCTAACTCCAGCACTGCTGCAAGCTAAAATTCCGGCCCAGATTATCAAACACCCAGACACATTTTTTAATCAACTACTTCTCAATTTCTTCTCCTGTTGGGGGGAAAAGTCTTTACGTTTTCTAGAGAAGGCTAGGAAGTCAAGGCCTCCCAGCCAAATATTCCCCCACCAATGTCCAAGGGCAAGGAAATTGTTTGATGTTTTCTAGCAAAGGCACGGGCACAGAGAAATCCCTCCCAGCCAAAGATTTACCACCGTACTACTCTTGCTTTTGTTGTTCTGTTGGCCAGTAAAGTCTTTATGTTTTTAAGAGAAGAAGAGGGCAGTGAAAAACAACCTCCCAGACAAACATTCTCCACCTAAATACTCCTAGCTTTTCTTCTTTTGTTGGCCAGTCAAGTGTTTGATTTTTTCTAGAGAAGGCGTGGGTAGTGAGAAACAACCTCCCAGCCAAACTTTCTCCACCCAACTACTCTTTGCTTTTCTTCTTCTGTTGGCGGGGATAGTCTTTGCGTTTGGTAGAGGAGGCGTTTGGAGTGGAGCGACTGCCGGATGCGGCGGAAGCCACAGGGGCGGTGGCGCTAGCGTTGGTGAGCCTGACGAGAAACACATTCCCGTCGCTTGACTGCTGGAGGGAGAACTCGTCGGGGCTGTAGGGGCGGCCTTGCTCGTCGCGCAGGGAGCGGAAGATGTGGTCGTAGAGGGCGGAGTACTTCTCCCGGGCCTGACGCGTCTGGAGCTCGATGTCGCGGCGCTCGGCGGCCAGCTTGTCCCTGGCATGCTGCATGTCGTCCATCTGATCCTCCAGGGTCACCAGCACATCCAGCTTGCGCTTGCGGCAGTTCTGGGCCGCCACCTTGTTCTTCCCGCGGCGACGGATGTCACGCATCAGGTTGATCTGCACCAAAAATAACACAATTTACATATTGCTTGTCAAACCTAAATTGGAGTATGGCTGCCTAAATGTTGAGGGAGGGGAGGGGGGGGGGGGGGGGGGGAGAGAGAATAAAGACGTAAAACCCCACTTGTGCCAAACACAAGTGCATGTGCGAGTTGCAGCCCGTGAACACAGAAGATGTTGTTGCTCTTTCTTCTGCATTATTTATTTTTATTTGTAATCTGTTTATCTATTTATTTTACGCATAGAGCTCCTTTCATCTTGCAACAGGAATTCAGGCCCGGACAACCTGCTGCTCTTCAAAGCTCCCAATAAAGCTCCTGAAATCTTCCAACAGGCGTTCTGGTCTAGGGGAGTTAACACTTCACCCATGACAATTACCTCCCTTTAACAACAGTTCCTTACTGGTCACTGAAACTTTTCTAACCATTCTTATTTATTAACTTAATAATTTATCAACACAAGTAACCAGAAGTATCACAGAAACATGGGAAAGTTATACATGTACAGAAGACTGTTCTTTCTACTTGAACTTTGAGAGTGTTACTCAAATCCATTGGGAAACCATTCCTACTGAGAACATACATTGGAATTCCCTTTCAAGACACTCTGTTCTCTCCAGGGTTTTCTGTTGATAAGATGTGGGAATTGACCTTCATGTTAAGACTTGCTCCCTTTTACCCCCAGATTGGTCAAGGTCTTCATGTTAAGACTTGCTCCCTTTTACCCCCAGATTGGTCAAGGTCTTCAAAGGGGGGCTTCCGATACAATATGTTTGGACTTGGTCAAAAACTTTGGCTTGCTTGACTATAATAATAATAATAATACGAATATTTATAACGGGCACATATCTCACCAACAGGCGACTCAAGGCGCACATACACTCATTCACACACACAGAGACTTAAAGTCACCAACACACACACACCATCAACCATTAAAATATGTACAGTTATTCAGGGTGGGATGGGGTGGGCAGTGTAGAATGCATGGATTATGTGGAAAAAAGGAATGTCTTGAGTGCAGATTTGAATGATTCGAGGGACTGTTGTTGACGGAGGGGGAGAGGTAGTGTGTTCCATTGGCTAGGTGCTTGGAAAGAAAATGAGCGTTGACCTGCTGTTTTGAGTTTGGTGTGGGGGATGTTGAGCTTGAGGGAGTCGGCAGATGATCTGAGTGCTCGTGAAGGGACATAGAGAGAGAGAGAGTCGGAGAGATAGGCAGGGGCGAGACCATGGAGGCATTTGTAGGTGAGAGTGTTGATTTTGTATGTGATACGGGCAGGAACGGGCAACCAGTGGAGCTGATTTAGGAGGGGGGTGATATGATCTCCCTTTTTCTTTCGTAAGACAAGACGGGCAGAGCTATTTTGAATGCGTTGGAGACGAGAGATAGAAGAAGAGGGAAGACCCGCCAAGAGAGAGTTACAATAGTCAAGACGTGAGAGAATGGTGGAAGTGACCAGTTTGGCGGTAGCATCTGTGGTGAGGTACTTGCGGATAGTGGCGATGCGGCGGAGTTGGAAGTAGCAGGTGCGAGAGACAGAAGAGATGTGTTGTTTCATGGAAAGGGTGTTGTCTAGAGTGACTCCGAGGTTTTTGACAGCAGAAGACAGAGGGACAGAAGAGTCAGAGAGTTGAAGAGAGTCGGAAGTGGCTTTGGAGAGTTTGGATGTAGTGCCTATTAGGATAGCTTCAGTTTTGTTGCTATTGAGCTGAAGTTTGTTTTCTGTCATCCAATTCTGCACGTCAGTGATAGTGTCAGAGATAGAGGAAAGAAGAGATTCAGACTGGTCAGGGGAAGAGCTGTTGTGAAGTTGAGAGTCGTCGGCAAAAGAGTGGTGGAGAACGTTGTGTCGGTCAAGGATGTGGTCAAGAGGTTGAGTGTAGAGAGTAAATAGTACAGGCCCAAGGACTAAGCCCTGAGGGACTCCGCACTCAAGCCTGATGGGGTCAGAGTTCAGTTTGTCAATCGAAACAGTCTGGTAGCGGTCGGTGAGCTAAGAAGAGAACCAAGAAAGAGCTGTGCTATGGATACCAAAGGTGTGCTGAAGGCGTTGAAGGAGGATGTTGTGGTCGACTGTGTCAAAGGCCGCTGATAGATCAAGTAGAGCGACGGCAGAGATTTCAGCTTGGTCAGTGGCAAGGAGGAGATCATTAGTGATTTTGAGAAGGGCAGTTTCGGTGGAGTGGTGAGGACGATAGGCAGATTGAAGCGGAGAGAGAAGATTGTTGCAAAGAAGGTGAGAGTTGAGTTGTTTCAGGACGACTCTTTCAAGGAGTTTGGAGATGAAGGAAAGGTTTGAGACAGGGCGGTAGTTGCTGAGAGTGTTTGGGTCGAGCGATGGTTTTTTCAGTAGAGGTTTGACAATAGCAGTCTTAAAGGAGTTGGGGACAGTGCCTGTTTGCAGAAAAGTGTTGATGATTTTGAGAATAGAAGGGAGGAGTTCAGGAAGACAGTCAGAGAAGAGTTGTGTGGGAAGAGGGTCAAGGTCACAGGTTTTCAAGGTCATTTCTTTGAGGACTTTCTCCAGGTCAGTGAGAGTGAGAGGCTGAAAGTGTGTGAAGGGAGTGCCTGTAAATGCAGGAGGAGTTTCAGAGTTTTGGTGTGGGATTTTGTCTAGTTTGTCACGGATGGTTTGGATCTTGTTATGGAAGTAATCAGAGAAAGCTTGCGACAGTTTGGAGGGGTCGATGTTGTTGGGCAAGGGAGAAGCAGAAGAGCAGCCAAGAAGGTCATTCATTGTGGAGAAGAGTGTTTTGGCAGAGGTTGTTTCACAGATTTTGGTGCTGTAGTGCGATTGTTTGGCGTCTGCGATGATCACAAGAAGTGTTCAATAAGCTGCACACAAGCATACAGCAACGCTACCCACCTGAGCCTCCGTGAGCTTGGTCTTGGTGATCATGTCGTTGAACTCTTCCACGGCCGACTCGATGATGTGATCGAAAGTGAAGGGCAGTTTGAGATCCTCGGCACGCTTAGCGTCTCGAGAGTGAGGTCCCTTCTGACGTGGTCCATCTCTCTTGGCGTACTTCTTCACCTGCAAGAGACACGGGTAAAGGTAACATCTACTGTGCCTGTGATTTGACCGAATGTATAGACCTTACAAATGGTCCACAAAGAACTGTATATAGATGACAGAATATTGCCCTGAGCATCAAGAATTTACCTTGGTACTCTGGGCAAAACAATACGTATTCTGTGGGATTTTAACAGTGGGTTTTAACAGTGGGTTTTAACAGTGGGTTTTCACAACCTACTGGGTTGATGTTTTCTTTTCAAACAATTGAACTTGTTCCTCACAATAATCCCTGCACAAGGAGAAGACATAAAGACATCACTCTTATTCCTGTAGGACTAGGATTTTCTGTTTCATCCCATAAAGACATCACTCTTATAACCTGTAGGACTAGGATTTTCTGTTTCATCCCATAAAGACATCACTCTTATAACCTGTAGGACTAGGATTTTCTGTTTCATCCCATAAAGACATCACTCTTATAACCTGTAGGACTAGGATTTTCTGTTTCATCCCATAAAGACATCACTCTTATAACCTGTAGGACTAGGATTTTCTGTTTCATCCCATAAAGACATCACTCTTATAACCTGTAGGACTAGGATTTTCTGTTTCATCCCATAAAGACATCACTCTTATAACCTGTAGGACTAGGATTTTCTGTTTCATCCCATAAAGACATCACTCTTATAACCTGTAGGACTAGGATTTTCTGTTTCATCCCATAAAGACATCACTCTTATAACCTGTAGGACTAGGATTTTCTGTTTCATCCCATAAAGACATCACTCTTATAACCTGTAGGACTAGGATTTTCTGTTTCATCCCATAAAGACATCACTCTTATAACCTGTAGGACTAGGATTTTCTGTTTCATCCCATAAAGACATCACTCTTATAACCTGTAGGACTAGGATTTTCTGTTTCATCCCATAAAGACATCACTCTTATAACCTGTAGGACTAGGATTTTCTGTTTCATCCCATAAAGACATCACTCTTATAACCTGTAGGACTAGGATTTTCTGTTTCATCCCATAAAGACATCACTCTTATAACCTGTAGGACTAGGATTTTCTGTTTCATCCCATAAAGACATCACTCTTATAACCTGTAGGACTAGGATTTTCTGTTTCATCCCATAAAGACATCACTCTTATAACCTGTAGGACTAGGATTTTCTGTTTCATCCCATACTAAGAAATGATGTAACAAGAGACTGACTTTGATATTGGTGAGCATTGGCATGTGTAAAGCATTCATCAGACTTTCTGACAAAACCCAATCAATAAGTTATGGTGTGCAAGTGCATGTGAAGAGTGACAACATTGACAAAGTAAAGAACACATTGGCCCAATGACAGACAGACAGAAGAACACATTGGCCCAATGACAGACAGACAGAAGAACACATTGGCCCAATGACAGACAGACAGACAGACAGACAGGCTGGTCCAAACAATCGGCAAGGTGGAAGGAAGTTGATGAAAAATGACACATATACACATAGCAAAGCACTCAACACACTCAGACACACACAGTACCCACCTCTCTAGGGGTCTGTCCGGGCTGAGTGGGGTAGGTGTGGTTGTGGTGGATGTGGTTGAGGGAGGCGCTGGACTGGCCGCTGGAGTGCTCCGTGTCGTTGGAGCCGGTGGAGCAGTTTGTGTTGACAGAGGCCGGAGAGCCGTAGGAGCTGCAGCTGTAGTGGAAGCCGTCATCCTAAACACACAACGTTTTCACACTCTCACCTTTCATTTCTTTTACTTTATTATCCCAATGCTGGGAGATTCGGGTCGCTTCCTGCCAGGGGAAAGCTGGCAGCAACAAGTCGTGCTACCCAGGTGTGTATGCGTTAAGTTGTAATCAGCCACCTGCACTTATGACAGAATGACCAAGGTTTTTTACGTGCCACTGTGGTGACACAGGGGTAGGACATGGATACATTCTCTGAGTCTACACATAATGTTGACGTCTGCCCTGCCAGGATTCGAACCTATGACCTTAGGATCACAAATCCAGTGCTCTACCACCTGAGCTGCCCAGCCCCAATTGCTGGCAAATCCCTGTTGCTTCCTCCCAGTGGAAAGCTAACAGCAACAAGAGTCATGCTACCAAGGCAACAAGAGTCATGCTACCAAGGCAACAAGAGTCATGCTACCAAGGCAACAAGAGTCATGCTACCAAGGCAACAAGTCATGCTACCAAGGCAACAAGAGTCATGCTACCAAGGCAACAAGAGTCATGCTACCAAGGCAACAAGAGTCATGCTACCAAGGCAACAAGAGTCATGCTACCAAGGCAACAAGTCATGCTACCAAGGCAACAAGAGTCATGCTACCAAGGCAACAAGAGTCATGCTACCAAGGCAACAAGAGTCATGCTACCAAGGCAACAAGAGTCATGCTACCAAGGCAACAAGAGTCATGCTACCAAGGCAACAAGAGTCATGCTACCAAGGCAACAAGTCATGCTACCAAGGCAACAAGAGTCATGCTACCAAGGCAACAAGAGTCATGCTACCAAGGCAACAAGTCATGCTACCAAGGCAACAAGAGTCATGCTACCAAGGCAACAAGAGTCATGCTACCAAGGTTATGTTTTTACAGGTAATCAGCAACCTACTCTTTTAGTAGACCGACCATTGAGGTATCACATAAAGTTGATCTATGTCTGTCGAGGCCTGGAGTCCAGGTCAAAATAATATCATGCCTGCATATGAAATTAAAATCTTGTTCTGATCCCTCTTTTCACGTTGCAAGCATTCATGCACAGGGTTAGAAAACAAATTCCACTTTCAGACATAACTCCAACTATGCATTATTTAGCACAAAGCTCCCTGACCGCGACAAACCCAGACTAACCTCAGCACTGCCACTGCTGTGAGTGTAGGTGCGACGGTTGCCGTAACTGGTGGAGTCGTAGTCACTGCCCCCGGTGGCCCCCTCCAGCCCCTCGAAGGGGGACGTCTCCATCGTCTCATTCACCTCCTGCAGACACACACAACAAAATATAATACTTTAGACAACAAAATACAATACTTTATTGAGAAATTCACATGCAATAGACCTGTCATCCGGTCAGGAATGCAGGTGGTCCATTTCACCTCAAAAACAAAATACAATACTTTATGATCTCAAAAGAGAAATTCACTTTTATTCAGGAACTTGTGCAATAGACCTGTACTAGCTCTCATTCTGTCAGGAACGCACGTAGCCCCCATTGCACCTCGACACGCGCACCCACCTGGGTCATGTGACCGACGTTGCTGCTAGTGTTCCACTCATATAAAGCTCCCCAAACCATTGCCTTTTGCTTGCATGTGAAACAGAAACTAAGGTCTACAATTACTCTCCCACCAACCTCAAACTACCAGTGTATGGGTTTCCTTAGCCCTTGCCATTACCTGTCCGTTGAGGGTTACCCACTCTCCTATCTTCACTTTCATAGAAACATTCATTTTTGAAATGATAGTAGCAGACAAACCAATAGACTGATAGCCCCTTCTGGCGTTTAATCACCTTAAAGTCAAAAGCAATTCAAAATCTTTTACATATTGCCTGCCTTGTAAAAATACACAAAAGCTTTCAAGTTACTGCCCAAATACACATTCATACTCTGCTTCCCTGGTCGTTTCTGCTTTCACAAGAAGACAATGAAAAGAGATCTGTTTCCATACAAAAGATGACGATGCAGTGTCGAAACTTGTGCACATGACCTTTATGACACACTTTGTTGTTGCCCTGATGCAGGCATTTCCACCCTAATTCTAAGCTGCAGCACTGTTTTATCTGTTGCCCTGATGCAGGCATTTCCACCCTAATTCTAAGCTGCAGCACTGTTTTATCTGTTGATCCATACAACATAAGAAACAGACCTGCATGGATTCCTTAAATCCATTGCAGTAAAACTACACCTTCGCAAATAAAAGTGCATCATGTTATCATCAGACCTTCCTTACAGCTAACTTGCAAGAGAAAAAGTTGAAGTTGAAATACCATCAAGGAAGTGTGTCCATTACAATGCAGACATCCTTTCCCCTGAGGACCAACAAGTCATGTGCATACCACCACAGGCACACAAATCAATGTCACTGTCTTTCACCAAAACTACACAAGTCAGATCAGTCCAGTCTGACCAATACTAACCAGTCATAGCTCCATGAAACCTCAAAACGCACGCTAACTTCATCCTCAAACAACCATGAAAACTCCACATCACAGGACAGAAATGTAGAATAGATGGGGCTGAGCCCACACAGGCCAATATCCTGGTTTGACAGGGTACAGCATGACACAGCACAATTTTTTCACTCAGCTGTGTGTCTGAGGCAAGACGGGCACAGATACCACGACCAAGACAAGCAGAAAACAAACTGTGTATGACTATGAGGCTGGCTGGCTGGGGCAGTGTTGTGTGACCTGAATACATGTAGTGTGTGTAGGCCTGTGGTAAGCTGACTGAACGGTGCACTAAAGGTCCTGCTTAGTCTGCACACCAATGTGTAAGCAGGGCAGGTGCTCTTGGCTGGTGCATTCTTATCCCCACCATTTACATCTCTCATTTTGCCTTGGCACTTCAGCATAATTATGTGCCATGCAAACAAAAACTAGCCTCTGCTACACCTCACACATCCTGTTGTGACAAAGGTGTAGTTTCCAGAAGGTCAGATACCTTGACGCCTTCTGGTAGGAAACCTGTATCTTATCACAGTGACTCTGCTCCACCGCATAAAATCATGCTTGTGTCAGTGCTTTCCCCTACTGTGCATCGATTACACAGGTAGCTCCCTATCAAAGTCGCGTACAACCCTGTAAACAGCTGTCTTTGCATCATCTCAGGTGTAAAGTAAAAGCTGATTTATCCCACGACAGAGATAGAGGCTATGAATTTTCAAGATCAAGAAAAACTGGCTGGGCATTTTGAAGGCGCTGGCATGTTAATACATTGTCCATTACTTCCTGGACTAAACTAAAAAAAAAAGAAAAAAGAATCTAGTCATCCTGAAAGCTCGATACTCTCCATGCACATACAATTACGCACATGAATGCACGTAAACTGTGAATGCATGAACATTGGCACACACAATCACAGATGGTTTACACAACCAACCCTCCCGCTCATCCACCCATGCCAAATTCGGACAAACACCTGCTGATGTTGCAGTTCATTTGCTCAAACAACTTAATGTCATTATGTGTTCCTCTTTACTTAATGTACAATGTGCACCATTTCTAACAGTGAGCCTCACCTGGTGTGGGGACACACTGCCCATGGAGATGGCTGAGTCACTGCCGGCATCGTCCAGCATCTGAATTGTGTCCAGCCCTACACACACACATCGCAAACATCAGTCCCAGTTATGTCTCAACTGACACCACATGTTTCACACACACATCCCAAAACATATCGCATTACAGTCCGTGTATGTCTATGAGCGCTTGGAGCTGTGAATCGGGACTTGCCCTGTAGAAAAGTGATTGATTATGTCTGAACTGACACCACATGTTTCACACTCACATTCCTTATTATCCATTATGGTGGTCAAGTTACTAGCTTGTCAAAACAGACACAACATCATTATTCTATGCTCCATTTTCCAACTGAATGCTTTCTTTCTTTCTTTATTTGGTGTTTAACGTCGTTTTCAACCGTTCAAGGTTATATCGCGACGGGGAAAGGGGCGGGGGGAGGGTGGTGTGGGATAGAGCCACTTGAACAGGATGCTGAACACATGCATACATGAGCCCCAACCCCACTGTCAAAACTGTACAACTATACCTCACCCTCTAATCAAATTCTCCCAACTACATTCTATGAAAGTACTAGTGGTAAATTACAGCTTGATCTTCCGCAACAATCCAGTCGCCTGCTAATCCACCCCAGTACTTCGCCAAGTTTGAGAGCTCTAAAAGTCAGAAGCAGCGCAAAAACCAATTTCAACCAAGCATATGTCCAGAAAAGTTCAAGCTCTCACCCGGGTCAAAGTTCATGTCGAGGTCCTCGGCGGGCAGCATGGAGTTGAGGAGGTCGCTGGGGTCAAGCATGGAGGAGTTAGCGATGGCGTTGGTCAGGTTGTCAAAGTCGGTGATGTTGGGGAAGAAGAGTTCTCCCCCCTCCCACTCCAGCGAGTTGAGGTTTTCCGTGGCGGGGGTGGAGGAGTTGTAGTCCTGTTTCACAAGACCTGGTGACACACACAACTTTCAGTTCAAGGCAATGAAACGTCAAGTTAACCCGTGTCTAACACAGTACAGTGCAGCGAGTGCTACAGAGCAAGATGAGCGTTTCACACCTCACACAGGGTGAATAGTTCCTCCTTCACCCACAAAGGAACAAGAAAAATGATACTGTAACAAGTGTTCTGCTGATGCAAAACATTTTGAGAATGCAAAACATGGATTCAATTCTAACACATTCCATCACATCTGTCATTGTTCTGGTCATTTTTCGCTATCATTTGTTAAGCTACGTATGATTGTTTTTCATCTCAGAAAACTCCCCAAGCATAATGCACACACACAACAAAGTTATGACAGGCTTGAAGAACACACCACAGTTTACATAACACTTTCACTCACCAGTATCACCAACTTTCAATCACAAGTTTCACCAACTTTCACTGCCCAGTTTCACCAACTTTCACTGCCCAGTTTCACCAACTATCACTGCCCTGTTTCACCAACTTTCACTGCCCAGTTCCACCAACTTTCACTGCCCAGTTCCACCAACTTTCACTGCCCTGTTTCACCAACTTTCACTGCCCAGTTTTACCAACTTTCACTGCCCAGTTTCACCAACTTTCACTGCCCTGATTCACCAACTTTCACTGCCCAGTTTCACCAACTTTCACTGCCCTGTTACACCAACTACTTTCACTCCCTAGTTTCGCCAACGTTCACTCACCAGTTTCATTAATGACGGGGAGAGAAGGAAGGTTGTTGTCAAGCGGCGTGGGAACAGCGGGCAGGGTGACGTTCTGCAGAATCATGCCCGTCTGGTTGAGCAGTCCCGTCAGGCTGTTCAGCTCAGTGGTGGTGGAGTTGTGCCTCAGCAGACGTCGCGTCTCATTCATAGAGCTTGCTGCCGACATGGTGTGGTTGCGCTCAGGCATCCCGCCGAACGCCTGGCTGTGGTTGAGCTGCTGCTGGGCGTGGAAGTCATGTTGCTGCAGTTGGTGGTGGTGGGGGTGCACCGTGGGGGGCTGGTGGAGGCTGGCTGCGTCAGGGGCGGGGGGCATGAGGATGTGGGTGTCGACGGGGGGCATGGTGAGGGCGGGGTTGTTGACGGTGGTGCTGGTAGCGGTGCTGGTGATGTCAGAGAGATAGTCCACCACCTCTTGCCAAGAGGTCTCCAGGCGACCCTGAGGAACAAATCAAAAGAAATCATTTAGCTTTGCAATCAAAGAAGAAACTCAACAAAAACATGAATCGATGCTCAAAAATGTCAACAGATTTTCTAATTTTCAATTCTGAAGGTGGTTGGTTGCAAGCACCCGCCCGATATTGTTGTGTCCTCTCAACTAAGAACTTCTGAACTTAAACATAGCTTTCAAGTTTCACAGGAAAACTCCTCTTGCCTTACGTTTAAATCTTTTACATCTCACTCACTTCAAAGTCTTTCAAGTCTCCACACAAACACGACAGCTACTCACAGGGTCAGTGTGGTTGTGCTGAGCGTAGGCAGACACTCCGGTCTCTTCAAACAGACTGTCTGGGACAAACTCAAAGGTGCTTGCTACATCCACAGAATGGTTGCTAGGCAACGGAGCCACCACGGCCTGCTGCTGCGGCAGTTGCTGCACGTAGGAATGGTTGCTCAACTCTCCCACAAAGTTCAGCGCTTCTTCCAACGTCAACGACTGCGGCTGTTGCTGCTGCTACAAAGTATGCAAAGGAGACAAGTTAGTACACCATGTTTGAGAAAAGGCAAGGATAAAGACTTCACAAAATAAGCTCTTCCCTACACATACAATTGAAAGCAACCTACCAGCATGAAAACCCAAAACCCCACTAGCAAGCACAACTTGGTTCTTTTTTTCTGAGACCTTGCAAAAACCATAGCACCTAGAACTTGCATACATGCGACCAACCAGCGACTTTCTTTTCCTTTCATGAGTTTGTCCATGCAAATAATTGTTCACCTTCTGCACATGTTCACATCAATATCACCAGCCGCTCACTTCCATTGATCCTTATCTCTCAAAGTTGACTTCACAAAGTTTGTTTTTTTTACCAAAAATTCAATGCCAAAGCCACAAGCGGTGGTTCAGGGTACAGGGCTGCAGGTCCAGACCTTCACCAACAGTTTGATAGGCACTAGCAAGACAGCGTGCACACTCACCACAAGCGGTGGTTCAGGGTACAGGGCTGCAGGTCCAGACCTTCACCAACAGTTTGATAGGCACTAGCAAGACAGCGTGCACACTCACCACAAGCGGTGGTTCAGGGTACAGGGCTGCAGGTCCAGAAGCAGAGAAGTTGGTGTTGTTCGCTGTCCCGCTCCCCGCAATCGGCATCCACTCACCTGCACACAGGTAAAATCACCCCCTTTTTAACAACAATGTTGTTACAGATAAACAGGTACAACCAACCCCTTTCAACAACAACAATCTCACTTTCCGTTCCCCTCCATCTTCTTTTCCAACCTTGTCCTTGTTCCGTCTTGCTTTTTGTTGTCCTTTGTTTTGTCCGTTTCTTGATGAAACTTTCATAAGCCAAAATACGTATTGTATTGTGCTGTCCTTGTATCGGTCAGTACACAATTCTTTTGGTTTTCAACAGATAGAAAGAAAAATGTTGTCCCAGTTCATAGGTCCACTGCAATCGTTTATAGAAGTTTTCAAAACAAATACAAGAACACTGAACGGTACACCCAAACCACAGCATACATCACAAGCCAATTTAAGACCTGAAAAAAGGATTTATCAATGTCTGCAGCTTCATAAACACCTGGCTTATGAAGTCACAAAAACATCCCAGGGTGTGTGCAAAAAGGCATCATCTCACACTTAAGTGAACCAGGGTTATGATGTTGTACAACACAGGTCTACAACAAACAATCCCCATGAAAAAGCTATAAGGTGCTTATCAAACTGACTAGAGTCAGAGCAATGACTACAAACAACACATTACTGCCACTCTCTTACAGCTTAAACTAGATCACTACAGTCCAGTAACAGACCTGTCAACCTGTACGGTTTTCCCGTATTTTGTACGGGATTTACTCAAATTTCGGTGTGTACGGCGTACACCAAAGTGTACGGGAATTGTACAGGAAAATTCAAAACCCGAACAAAGATTCGAAACCGATCAATCAGATTCGTTTTTGTTAGCAGACGACAACAACTAACGGAAAAAGACTATAACTGAGCTTGTGCGCATGCGCAGAAGGTATAGAGGGCGCTGTGGCCCAATCCGCTACTTCCGTGTCGCGAGATTTGGTCTTTGTTTTCACAACTTACTTCAGCGACAGACAACAATAACAATAACAATAACAGCACTTAATTGTCCATTAAAACATTACATAACAAGAAGGGCAAAGCCCATACGACTCACATGCTTGACATCAAATAACTAAACCTAGCAATGACATCATACACTAAGAACTGCTTTACACATTTTTCCTACCAAAATACATGTGACCTTGACCCAAGGTCAAGGTCATCCAAGGTCATGCAACACAAAGCTGTTAATTCAAGACATAGGAAGTACAATGGTGCTTATTGGCCCTTTCTAAAAATGAGATATGGTCACTTTTAGTGGTTCACTACCTTATTTTGGTCACATTTCATAAGGGTCAAAGTGACCTTGACCTTGATCATATGTGACCAAATGTGTCTCATGATGAAAGCATAACATGTGCCCCACATAATTTTTAAGTTTGAAACAGTTATCTTCCATAGTTCAGGGTCAAGGTCACTTCAAAATATGTATACAATCCAACTTTGAAGAGCTCCTGTGACCTTGACCTTGAAGCAAGGTAAACCAAACTGGTATCAAAAGATGGGGCTTACTTTGCCCTATATATCATATATAGGTGAGGTATTCAATCTCAAAAACTTCAGAGAAAATGGGAAAAATTTGAAAAATACCTGTTTTTTAGACAACATTTATGGCCCCTGCGACCTTGACCTTGAAGCAAGGTCAAGATGCTATGTATGTTTTTTGGGGCCTTGTCATCATACACCATCTTGCCAAATTTGGTACTGATAGACTGAATAGTGTCCAAGAAATATCCAACGTTAAAGTTTTCTGGACGTCCGGCCGGCCGGACGACTCGGGTGAGTACATAGACTCACTTTTGCTTCGCATGTGAGTCAAAAATGGAAATTTTTCTTCGGCACACCCTGTCTGCCTGTAAACGATTATAACAACAATTGTATAGGACGACACACATAAAACATAAAACATAAAAGGGATACAATCAAATATGATATTGCACTATGTAAATTTACCCTCTCATATCACAGGACAACGATGCGCGTCATTTTTCGTGCTACAACTGAAGATGGAGAGGCCAGCGAAAAGAAGAAAGAAAGCAGGACATGGTCAGCACTTGTTGGAGTGGGAGAAAACGTACTTTGGTGTCGTACGATCATCGGACAAGGGAAAGGAGTACAGTTTGTGCTTGCCATGTGGCTCGCACATCAAAGTTGCAGCTTCTGGTCACTACGACTTGAAGCAGCATTTTGAAACGGCGGTACACAAACAATCATTGATTCGTTCGAAACAGTTCAAGCCTGTGAACCAACATTTCCAGAAACGAGACAGCCGCCTTCCAACGGAAGAAGATGTGACGCAAGCCAATGCCATGAAACCATTACCACATGCGTGCTCAGTCAATCTGGTTGCCACGGCAAAGTCAGCTACTGCTACCTACAACAAGTGTCATGCTTGAAGTGATCTAGTGAGACTGGACTGTGATTTTTCCTGGTGAACAGTAGTACAAAGTAGTTGTGTGGGTGTGACTGTGTTATACATTTAAGCTTAAAGTGACCTGAAGAGACCGGACTGTGATTTTTCCTGGTGAACAGTAGTACAAAGTAGTTGTGTGGGTGTGACTGTCTTATACATCTAAGCTTAAATCTGGTGAGACTGGACTGTGATTTTTCCTGGTGGACAGTAGTAGTTGTGTGGGTGCGTTTTACAGTAGTTGTGTGTATTTATTAATGCTAAATCAGATGTGTTTTATGAATACAAAATAAATGTTGAGTATTTACCAGCTGGTCTTTCTTCTTTTTTATGTCGTGCAAGTGAATTGCGAGTCTTGCGTGTGAACTCAGGTTTGTGTGTGTTCATTTTTTGGGAGTAAGGGATTGTTGCCCTGATTACAGTTCTTAATCATATTAGTACAGGTTGGCCTTGGAAGGGGTTGACAGGTCTGCAGGGATGTTGCTACAAATTCATACCTATAGGACAAATGTCCTGAGTTCTTCAGCATCAATAGGACATTTGACCGCTTTCAGAAAGTGTAATAGGACATTATGGATTTGCGCCAAACAGCTTATAACACATTCCATGGAATTGTTCCAAAGTCATGCGCCCACACACACACGCACACACACACACCCACGCGCGCGCGCTGTAGAACACACACATAATATAGTAAATACATCAACACAGTGTGCGTATAATGTTGTATTTGTTTAGTTTCAAAGAAACCACAAAAAAGAAACCAACATGAACAACTTCAGAGCTCGTACTTTGATTAAATGCTGCATGATTTGGATAAAAGTTGACAAACAAAATGATCGGTTTGATCTAATGCTGATCTTTTGCAGGCTTTAGTTTTTTTTCAGCGGCATAATTCAGTGCTTCGTCTCGTATCGAAAACAAAAGCAGACTACAAATTTAGTCAGTTGGAGTTGTCTCCCGTACTCCTGTAGCATGCACTGATCTAAAAAGAATCCACTATTTTTAGATCAGTGCGCTGCACCGAGACGGTTATACCCAAACGGCGCATACCGCAAACGGTTCGGGAATTCCCGACAAAAGAAAAGATCCGCACGCGGCACTGACAACTTCAGTGTCAGCTGAACACGAGAGCGTTCGGTCTTTTTGAAGATTTGTATCTTGAAATGAAAATTAACGAATATCGCGCTGTCCGAAGGAATGGAGTACATATCGGACAATGACCACGCTCAGGCTAAAACGATAGGACATCTGACCGACATGCGGCAATGTGAATCGGACATTTGGGGATTTTCATCGTTATATGTCCGATGTCCGACGCCTAACGACATCCCTGGGTCTGCAGTAAATTGAGTAATCGATTCTGGATTGCTGAGTTATCAATAAAGTCACCACACTGACTCTGATCTTCAGACATGATAACTAAACTCCAAGCTATTTTGGATATTGTCTTCTTTCTAATTTATTTCAAACAAAACACTTCAATATAGTTCATTCAACAAAGGACCCTGGCACAAATTTATTCTCAAAACTTCAGGTAATAAGCAATAAAGACAAAATAAACGCAGCTGGAAGGGACAAGGGTGTACAATTATTCCAAGAAAAAACAAAATACACCATCCCCTTCTTCGTCTCTCACACACAAGCATACAAACATAGAGAGTTTGAAGCGAAGAAAAATAATGTTCTGATAAGACCGATTCCCCAATCAAAATATAAAACATTAAAAGACCCACTAACCCTAATTTTGTTGGCATTGTGATTGAAAACAAACAATTCTCTGTGTTAGCCTAGCTAAACTCTCACCCACGCAAGCATACACACATAGAGGGTTTATCATCAACACTGACCTGTCTCTCCATCTCGCACAAAGTTCTCAGTCAGCCATTGGTGGGCCTGCTGCTGCTGTTCTCTTGATCGCTTCTCCACTTCTTTATGCTGCACACAAACGTGATAGAACACATTACAGCCTCAAACCTTGAATAAATCTGTCAAATATTTCATGGACTAACCATTTGGAATGTCCAACAGGTCTGCTGCACTGCATTGTCAAAGTCTCACTAATAATCATCCCTAAATCTTCTGTACGCTCAGTATTGTGAAATGAAAAAATACCGGAACAAAATTGGCTACCGGTTGATTTTTAGAACTACCGGGGTGAGTTTTTTCGCTGGTAAAAAAACAAAACCCTGTGTCATCAAAATCGCTTGCAGTACACACACATTGCGTCATGAACCACCCGCGTCAAGTCAACATAATGCGTGCAATTATCAGTATGTTCATGCACTGTATCACTGTTCTAATAGCTGTTTCGTGCAGTTATTTTAGCGGGCAGGAGATGCTCTGCACGCAGCTAGGAGCACAGACTGTGACGTAGTCACACACTGACGAAAGCTTTTTCCCGCCGTTTCAGGACAGGTTGACAAGCATGTCAAAGCAATAACCTTGTTTAGTTTTTTCTCTGAGAGAGGGCAGAAAAGACCAATCGACAGTGAGTGTTGTGACACAAGTACTGGTACGAACATACATGTATCTAGTGACAGCTAGGATGCTGGTGTGGTGCAAACTGACAGCGAGGCCGGGTGACATTCACTCCACCCAAATTATGCAGTCAGAGACAACTGCCACAGACAGTCAGGGTGCGAGTAAGGCAAGTGGGACCAACTCAGTCAGAGCACCTGGGCATATTTGAGAAGAGTGGAAGTCACATTTTCAGTGGCTGAGGGTAGGTATAACCAACTGGGTTTTTTAAATTCTTCATGCATTGATTTTTTTTAAATCTGCACTCTAAAACAATCTTTGTGAAGTCAAAATTCATTCAAATAAAGAGAAAATATGGCCGCGAATGATCGTTGGCATTTGTTTTCGCTCGAGTTGGACTCTTACTGGTTCCAATGACCAGCCTACTGTTTTTTCTGGATAGTTTTCATCATAAAAGTGTGCGTACCGGTTTGAAAAAATACTAGCGCCATCACTGACACTAAGTCTGAGACAGTGTGTATACATGTGTACACTGTAAGTGTAACTGATCATATTTTTTTCTTCATCAAGATAAAACAATAGTATTACCAGCACCCCTGCGCACATTATCTTTTTGTCATATTGTAATATTTTGAGTTTAAAGTTTAACTTCTCTTGTGGAATGTGATAAATGGCCCTAAATGATTCTCCTTTCCTCCTATTTAGCAGTGCTACAAATCTGACATTCTTCTTTCCTCCTATTTAGCAGTGCTACAAATCTGACATCCACATAAAAACAGTTATTTGAAACTCATACTGAAACATTGTTTTCTCTAGGAGAAGGAAAAGGGGAAAAAAAGTAATTCATAGCCAACCATAATTCATAGAATCTGAGCTGAGAACTCACCTTCTCTAGTTCTTTGCGTGCCTCTATCTCGCGCTCCTGCTCAAGCTCGCGACGAAGGTTGGGGTCGAAGACTTCTTTCGTCACGCCCAGGTCCACATCTTGTCGCCACAGCACTTCTATCAGGTCCAGATCCTGGGCAACACAAGCAGTCAGTGCACATCAATGCTTGGTCATAAATCATGCATGTATTTCTAATGATTTTGTGAAGTCACCCGTGACATTCCGCTGTAAACTGTAATTCTTCAAGTTGTCTTTTATAATACAAGTTTCCATTTAATATTTAGCGTGTCTGTGTGCAAGCCTGATTGTGTTCTTGTAGAACATTCACTATAAATATGATGTGTGTGTAACTTTGTAGCGTGTTTGTGAACATAAAAAGTGACAAGGCAAAAGAAAAGAAAAACAGTAATGGTTAAAGGCATACTAACGCACTCCCGTGTTTACAAAGTGTAGTTTGCCCACAATCGATGTCAAACGCACCATAAGACCATATAATGACGATATGTCACCATGCGCGGACCATAATACAGTGGTCGCCGGTTAATATGACCACTTTGGGACCGGGATAAAATGGTCATAATAAGCGGCTGGTCATATTAACCGATGTTAGAGAAAACGACTAAAAAATAATCGCAAAACGAAACATTTTTTTTGTAATTAATAATTGTAAGAAAATGTGTCTGTTCGAGACGTATGTGCTGTCCGGCAAAGCTCTGAAGTAAATCCCGGTTTCATCAGCATTGTAAATTTCCGATGGGGCATAATCTGCGAGCAGATTGGGAAGGACGTCGTCTGTCCATGTCTTAGCAGCATCAAAATCGGCGTCTTGGGCTTCACCGTGAATTTTATGAAATGTCAAGCCGTTGCGAACTTTCCAACGAGAAAACCATCCATCGGTTGGTTTGAATTCAGTGTGTCCGAGAGCCGTTGCCAATTCTTCTGCTTTTGTACACAACAATGGTCCATGAATTGGCGCGTTCTTTGCTCTCATCTTCTGGAACCACTGAAAAAGACCATCTTCCACATCTTTGTCTTTTCCATGTCGTAGGCGCTTTCGTTGCGGTGAATCCTGCGTTGCGCACTCCTTCCTCACGCTGTCTTCATTCTTGAGAATGTTTGTCAAAAATCCTCTGTTGACGCCCAACTGTGCAGCACTCTCACGCATACAACAGGATGGTAGAGCTTTAAATTTGTCAATAAGTTCTAGCTTTTCCTCGGCTGTACGATCTTGGCGTTTTCGTTTCGACATTGTTTCCTCTTGAATCAGACTGAAAGATTGGTTGGCTCGTGCTCTGTTTGCCAAAAAGAGAGAGAATAATGTTCGTGATCACTTTAGATAAATTTTATTCACTGGAAATAATGAAAAGATCGCACGCTTTTTTGCCTTTTTTATGACGCTCAGTCTCGGGGAAAAAAAGAGAGAGAATAATGATCGCGACATTAGAGATCACTGAGCACTGATCACTGATCACTTTAGTTTCATTCACGAAAAAGAAAGAAAATATCGCACGCCTTTTTGCCTTTTTCAAAAAATCGTATGTATTTTTTCCCCCCGAGTGATTTCAAACTGAAAAAGATGTGAACTTGTTGCCATTTTCTCGAAACAATGTGGCCATATTAAGCGGCGTTGTGGTCATATTAAGCGGCTTTTTCTAATACATAACAAAGAAGGACAATTCCGGACCGGGTAAAATTGGTCATAATACGCGGCTGGTCATATTAACCGCGGTCATATTAACCGGAGACCACTGTACATGCATTACAGCTTGTTCTAGCCTCTGAAAAAGTGAGGATGTCAACAAAGCCGCGGAGTTCTCTCCCTTGCATCAACGTTACATGTGTTGCCAAATCTATAAATAGGACGATCCAGATCAAAATGAAAATTCAAATATCTCAACATTTAAGGGGTCCTAGACCACAATATTTTGCAGGGAACTTAATTTAGCATGTCTCCAGCTGTTGGTAAAGCAATTAGCGTGTATAGTCATCGAGTACATATGGCTTTAAGGTAACATGTCGACAAGAAAGAAGGGCAAGAGGGTCAGGCATGGGAATTGAAAAAAGTAACAAGAAGGGCAAAGCCCATACGACTCACATGCTTTACACATTTTTCCTACCAAAATACATGTGACCTTGACCCAAGGTCAAGGTCATCCAAGGTCATGCAACACAAAGCTGTTAATTCAAGACATAGGAAGTACAATGGTGCTTATTGGCTCTTTCTACCATGAGATATGGTCACTTTTAGTGGTTCACTACCTTATTTTGGTCACATTTCATAAGGGTCAAAGTGACCTTGACCTTGATCATATGTGACCAAATGTGTCTCATGATGAAAGCATAACATGTGCCCCACATAATTTTTAAGTTTGAAACAGTTATCTTCCATAGTTCAGGGTCAAGGTCACTTCAAAATATGTATACAATCCAACTTTGAAGAGCTCCTGTGACCTTGACGCAAGGTAAACCAAACTGGTATCAAAAGATGGGGCTTACTTTGCCCTATATATCATATATAGGTGAGGTATTGAATCTCAAAAACTATAGAGAAAATGGGAAAAATGTGAAAAATAGCTGTTTTTTAGGCAACATTTATGGCCCCTGCGACCTTGAAGCAAGGTCAAGATGCTATGTATGTTTTTTGGGGCCTTGTCATCATACACCATCTTGCCAAATTTGGTACTGATAGACTGAATAGTGTCCAAGAAATATCCAACGTTAAAGTTTTCCGGACGGACGGACGGACGGACGTCCGGACGGACGGACGGACGGACGGACGGACGACTCGGGTGAGTACATAGACTCACTTTTGCTTCGCATGTGAGTCAAAAAAGGCTGAACATTTGTAAGTAATAGCAAAGTCGACGACGTAAAGCGCCTAGCCCTGCTAGGGGGGTTTGGGGGCATTTTGGGCGAAAAAAAAATTTCTCCAAAGAACCCAACTGGTGTAATTTGGTGTCATCTTAGCTCCAAGTTTGCCATTATTTTCAGTTTTTAAAACCATTTTTGCCTCCCCCATTTATTTTTTCGGCGCACACTTTTGCTTTTTCAGCGGAAAAAAAAATATATTCGGCGGAAATTTGCCTTTCGGCGCACAATTCCGATGACTGAGGGTACTTCAAGTTCAAGGCTTTTTCTTTTAAAAGCACTCATGTAGACTGGCCAGTTTCGTCTTCCTCTGTAGTTGATGTCAATATCTGAGAGTCTATACTCTATTTCTTTTACTATGTTTCAAATTTGTTCACACAAAAAAAGTTAAAGGTTGGCATGAAAAACAATAGGTTGGTTTTTTTTAACACCCAACATGTGTTCTCAGCATTTCACAGCAGTACAAGAGACCTCCATACACTAAGGCCTAAAAAAAAAAAATAGGTGTGGTTACGGTAACCCGACCTACCTTATGTTTAGGGGCCGACCCTATAACTTTTCATTACATTTGTCAACAACAAAAATAAATAAATTTTAAAAAATGATAAAATAAAATTAAATTAAATAAAAAAAAAACGAGTGCAGAAAACGCAATGAAAGCGAAAGCGCTCGAGTCGCACACTTATTTCCCTATCAAGTAGGTTTAACTTGTACACATTAGGAAAAAAAGTAAAAAAAAAAAAAAGTGATTGCTTACCTTCCTACCCTATTTTTTTGGTTATGTTACCTTAACGGTAACCACACCTATTTTTTTTCTTGGCCTAAGCAATCACTGTTTCCCTAAAGCCAGTCCTTAACTGGGCGAAGTCGACTTTGCGAAGCTGGCCGCACGGAGCTTCAGCACTGAGCTTTCGCTAAAAAGACTTCGCGAAGCTGGCCGCACGGAGCTTTAGCCCTGAGCTTTCGCTAAAAAGACTTCGCGAAGCTGGCCGCACAGAGCTTCAGCACCGAGCTTTCGCTAAAAAGACTTCGAGAAGCTGGCCGCACGGAGCTTCAGCACTGAGCTTTCGCTAAAAAGACTTCGCGAAGCTGGCCGCACAGAGCTTCAGCACTGAGCTTTCGCTAAAAAGACTTCGCGAAGCTGGCCGCACAGAGCTTCAGCACTGAGCTTTCGCTAAAAAGACTTCGCGAAGCTGGCCGCACGGAGCTTCAGCACCGAGCTTTCGCTAAAAAGACTTCGCGTAGTCTTCGCGAAGTCGACTTCGGGCTCAATTATTTCAATTAAGGACGGGCTTTACACTCACAGTGAAAATAACCTCTGCAAACCATCAATGACTATGATAGTGATACAGGACGTAACATTTATCATCTTGAGAAACTAGGAATTTCCAAGATAAGTTTAATGCTTTTAAGTAATATTCCTTCCTTCAACAGGTTTTTGGACCGGGAAGTAAAACCGAGTGGATGAACAATTGTGTATAACTATAACTATAACTGAGTTGATCCTGTTGTTCTTCCTGCCTGTTCTAAATTAGTTGAGTTTTATTAATATTAGCACAAGTCACTTTATCTTAGGATCAGGAATTTTATCAGAATTTCAAACTGGAGGAATAAATGAAAGGCAAAGAAAGGCTGAACCAGCAACTACAACAAATGCCGTTAGGCCATGCTTAAATCAGTGCCTCAAGAAGGCAACTGATCCACATACTTTTCAACAGGTGATAAATTTCACTATGTCAGTGTGTGACTAAACTATGGAAAGGAAAAACATCCATTATTCTTTACAAACACAAATTGCATGATGCAAAGCAAAGTCACAGAAATGGACCGAAGTTTAACAGTTGCATAATGCATCACATTCAGAGACAGGGAAAATGTAGGGCCCCAATCTGGTCCAGAGAGTGGTGGACTGGGGCGGGGAGATAAAATGGTACAGTGGACATGTATGCAAAGATGACAAAAGTGTGTACAGTGGACATGAAAAGATGACAAAAGTGTGTACAGTGGACATGAAAAGATGACAAAAGTGTGTACAGTGGACATGAAAAGATGACAAAAGTGTGTTCAGTGGACATGAAAAGATGACAAAAGTGTGTACAGTGGACATGAAAAGATGACAAAAGTGTGTACAGTGGACATGAAAAGATGACAAAAGTGTGTACAGTGGACATGAAAAGATGACAAAAGTGTGTACAGTGGACATGAAAAGATGACAAAAGTGTGTTCAGTGGACATGAAAAGATGACAAAAGTGTGTACAGTGGACATGAAAAGATGACAAAAGTGTGTACAGTGGACATGAAAAGATGACAAAAGTGTGTACAGTGGACATGAAAAGATGACAAAAGTGTGTTCAGTGGACATGAAAAGATGACAAAAGTGTGTACAGTGGACATGAAAAGATGACAAAAGTGTGTACAGTGGACATGAAAAGATGACAAAAGTGTGTTCAGTGGACATGAAAAGATGACAAAAGTGTGTACAGTGGACATGAAAAGATGACAAAAGTGTGTACAGTGGACATGAAAAGATGACAAAAGTGTGTTCAGTGGACATGAAAAGATGACAAAAGTGTGTACAGTGGACATGAAAAGATGACAAAAGTGTGTACAGTGGACATGAAAAGATGACAAAAGTGTGTACAGTGGACATGAAAAGATGACAAAAGTGTGTACAGTGGACATGAAAAGATGACAAAAGTGTGTACAGTGGACATGAAAAGATGACAAAAGTGTGTACAGTGGACATGAAAAGATGACAAAAGTGTGTACAGTGGACATGAAAAGATGACAAAAGTGTGTACAGTGGACATGAAAAGATGACAAAAGTGTGTACAAGTGGACCCCCCTCCCCCCTTTTAAGACCTCACAAAATCTTAGAAAACCAGCTTGTAACTTGTAAGAGATATAATTCAGACGCAAGCTACACCAAATCTGGAAAACTATAGTCTAGGGGGTATTAAAAGTAAAAAGGGGAGTTCCATTGCATCTGTGTTGCAACTCCAAGGTATTCACACAAGATTTCTTCCCTTGCAGCAGCCCAGATGTTTACATACAACTCAACAGTGTTTCAATTGTAACTGATAAAGCGTTCTGCTGGTGCTGCTTCTGCGTTGTTGGCACATAGGTCTCATTACTTTCTCTTTCTTTACCCAACCAGCTTCCCTGAGTAAGTGAGTGGCCTTAGTACTAAGTATTTTGATACAGCTGAGTGCTCAAGCTACACAAAGGCAGCTGAGTTTTGGCTTGATGCCCTTACAACCATGGGAGGCCATCACAGGACAGTGAGCCAGGTACAACACAAAGAACTTCATACACACATCTATAAATAGCATCAATTGAATGATGTCAACCGAGTTTTTTAACAAAAAGGAAGAACTGACAGTGACACAAGCACTGAAGCAGGTGAACTGTTCAGTGTTGAGGCAATGATTAGTGCTAACAAAAAACTGTTGGCTATCAATCTAACGGTGTTAATTAATAACTTGTAAAACTAAAAGCACCAACTTTTGAGTTTTCTATGTACTTGTCGACATCATTGACAGGACTAGCCACTTAGTTTCAAAGTGGATACTAGTTGGCAACTGTATTCACTGATCAATATGTCATAACATTAACAAGCAGTCACAACAGGTCTAACCACATTTGTAAAGCCATATATACATGTGTACAGAAAACATCTGTCAAATGAAACTTTGAAAAATACAGTGGTAGGTTTTCGCTCCAATCCAAACAGCTGCTGATTTAACAGTGATTCTGTTTCCAGTAAATCATTGACATTCGGTGAAATGCCATCCCTGGTGTAATCAAATATGAACGAAGCCTCTTTCCCTCCTCAGGCTACACAACCTGGAACAATGTTGTTCCACTTCCAGGCCTCAGAGAACAAAAGTTTAGTTGGACCTGGATTGAAAAAATGTATCTATAGGTCCAAATGCCCTGACTCTGTCTGCTTGGTACCGGTAGATGGGCGGTTAGAAGATCGGAGGGTTGAACAAATATGCATCAATGACCAAAGACCGAGGCTTGGGGACAACACTGCTGCATTATGTGTGTGTACAAGTAACCAAATCATGGTGTGTGCGCATACCTACAAGGCTTTCAGTTTCAAGTTTAACCATTGTTCCGTTTTGACACCAGAATGCGTCCCTACATCTTACAAGACTGAAAAAAGTACACTTTGTTGTGTCAATACCTCTTTGCACAGATTCAACCCGGGAAATGGATTATCCACCTCGGGTTCATTTTGAGCACACACAGCATTGTGGTTGGCATCAAGAGTCACTTGGGCCTGACCGGTGGCTCCAGACACGCCGCTTTCTTCTTCACCGTTGCCATTACCACTGCTGCTGCTAGCCGCACCGAGTGGTATGTTCCCTTGTTGAAGGGGTGGAAAGCCAACGGTGTCATCATTGCTGGCTAAGAAAGCCTCAATGTTTGTTGGCACATGACGAAATCGTCTTAGTTCGCGAAATATTGCTGAATGATAAATGTCATTGTCCGCGTGTTTTGGGTGAGCATAACCGTGTATACTGTCCAAAGTGTTGTACTGGTTGTGGAAATTGGTGGGCAGCAAGGCTAGTGTCTGCCCCTGCAGAATGTCTTGAACCTCCGGGTAATTCAAAAGTTCATTGTTTGGCACACTGAAATTGTTTGAATCAATCCGAAACAAGCTCCACAACAGAGCAATTTGTAACAAACAATCGCTGAAATACTGTTTTCTCATTGCTGTAATGTAGACTTTTCACACTCAGAACTGGTACTTCTCCAAGGAATCGAAGACAATCAGCGAAACACTGAGGAACGCTTTTGTTTCCTGGTCGATCAACGGTTGGGAAACACGCGTAGTTTGGCAGATCATTCTAAAAATAGAAACAGCGTACTTCCATTATGTCGCCAGGTCGTCTGATACTGAGAGAAAAGAAACCGGGCACGCGTTTTAGCTGAGGACACAGCAAGAACTTTGTAACTTGTTCAAGATTTGTATAACCAGTTCACGTCACCAGTATTGTTTGCAAATAATGCCAAGTTTCATCAGTAGATAATTTCCTTCCCGAACGTTCTTTCAGGTACAACAACACACGTGAATCAGCAGGTTCGAAAAGTGACGTCATGGATTGTCAGCGCATGCGCGCAACATACCGACAGTATCAAAAAGTAGAAACTAGTTCCGACTACTCTATGAAACGAATAAACACTAAATTACAAAACGATGTGTCATTTAAACTTAAATAATAATTGTACGTACATAGAGGAGAACTGATGCGGCGAATGATACCCCAACCAAAAGAGCAAACTGCAATCGATTTCACGACAAAACGAAAGCGACTGTCAGCAGCTTGATGTACCCAGTG
>NC_090258.1:4084943-4097443 GCF_037325665.1 Littorina saxatilis | reverse complement strand
TTCCCATTTAAACCATTTGTCGGCCCCCTGTCGATATTTATCGACTAAGTTCCTTGTTATCAATGTGATCAGGGTATTAATCGCAGCCGAGCGAGACTGATGCAGACAAGTTCATCATGTTCGATTTCTGTTATAATGTCAGACGCCAGAAAAACGAAAATTATTTTGTCAACCTGGATCTCTCATCGTGCATGAGCTCTGGCCAATACTGACGCGTTTTTTTGGGGTTTTTTTTGCTGAAAAGGTTGGTGTGTAGCCTATTTGTTTCAGTGTAACAGTTCTCAGTGCATGCGCGCTGTGTGCACTGTTAAAAAAAGAATTAATCTGAATATAGCATTAAAAAGACATCTGTTCGTCTGTCCGTCACACTTTTGATCGCATATAGCTCGGCATGCAACTGAAATTTGGCGAGAGACTTGCAGAATGGTTGTCTAACTGAAGCCGTAACGGGAGTGTCAGTGAAACACTAACAATACTCATTTCTGCGGCTTTTCTCATACTCACTGCATATGCCCTGACCTAATAATTATACACCTAAATAAATATCCTTTTAGTTTCACACTACTGAAAAAGTTAAATCCACTGAACACTGGTGGCGGTCGAGTAATTCTGATTCTTGCGTGCTTGCTTTTCGGTCGTTATAGAGATGAAAAAACCGGAGGGGGTAAAAAACAAACACTACGGCAAACAAAAACAACAGCGGAAGACGGCAGATTACCCGACACATTTATACGATTCATTTTCCAAGGCTAATGTAGTGTTTAAAATGGTATGTTTTCATATTTAGCCCCGGCTGAAAAAGAACAAGTCCAAAGTGTGTAGATGACAATTTTGTTAAAATGTGAAGCATTCAGCACTATAGTGCCACGGTCACACACACACACACACACACACACACACACACACACGCACACACACACACACACACACACACACACACACACATACACATACACACACACAGCCCACAAACAAGTGAGACAAAAACTTCACTTAAAACGTCAGAAAAAAAGAAGTGCAAAACATATCTTGCAGTCCAGCTTTAAAGCTAACCTTTACATTAACTGCACAATGCATCGTTTCACTTTTACTGTTGAAGTCGTGCAACGCCAGATTCTCGCCGCCCGCTTTGCAAAATGTCCAGCTGCAATGTTTTGCAACATAGCTGTTTCAGCTCGTGGTTTACTTGAAAATAGCAGTAATTTAGTTTTTGTGACGAAGTTTTAACACATTGTTTTTATTTTGTGTGCATGAAGAGCACGTAAGCCTACACTTCGTTCCAGTCTCAGGACCTCATATCTGACATGCCAATACTATGCTGACTTAAAGTAGCAAAGTCGAAAAAATGGCTATGACTTAAAATTGGAGTAAAAAAAAAAGAGAGACTTTCAGTGTTAAAATTGCGTTGCTAGAACCACCCCACACCCCCGCCCCTTTACCCACAACCTCCTCTCTCTCTCTCTCTCTCTCTCTCTCTCTCTCTCTCTCTCTCTCTCTCTCTCTCTCTCTCTCTCTCTCTCTCTCTCTCTCTCTCGGCGGACAGATTGTAAGAAAAGGCGTAGCCTTAAATCTCAATCCTTGTTAAATAAAGTTCAATTCAATTCAAATTCTCTCCCCCCCCTCCCCCGCTCTCTCTCTCTCTCTCTCTCTCTCTCTCTCTCTCTCTCTCTCTCTCTCTCTCTCTCTCTCTTTTTCTGCATGCTTCTGAATTTGTAACCGCAGTAAGTTTGTTAAACACCCTATTTCTTCCTTTGAAGGTAATCCAAACTGCTGGCTCTATTCAACTGTGTGCAAGGACCCATGTAGGGCAGACCTAAGTATTAAATTTAAAAAAAAATGTACATTTTATTTCGCCATGAAAAACAACCTGTGTCCTGTTCGTTGTCGAAACAGACCAGGAAAATGAACTCGATCCCCAACTTGATTGGACAGGATCAGCGGTCACGTGACTCTCATGATTATTCATGATGCACTGAGTTGCACTGAAAGGGAACTGAATTACTGATAAACGGTCATGTGCACCAACAGAAGACGGATCTGTTGATTGTTATGTTTATTACTGTAAATGGAGTCGTATTGTGAGGAATGTTTGTGGCCCACTGAAATATGATGGGTTTCCCGACTCTTGCACATCTCTCTCTCTCTCTCTCTCACCGGCACGGTTGGCCTAGTGGTAAGGCGTCCGCGCCGTGATCGGGAGTCGTGGGTTCGAACCCCGGCCGGGTCATACCTAAGACTTTAAAATTGGCAATCTAGTGGCTGCTCCGCCTGGCGTCTGGCATTATGGGGTTAGTGCTAGGACTGGTTGGTCCGGTGTCAGAATAATGTGACTGGGTGAGACATGAAGCCTGTGCTGCGACTCAGTCTGTCTTGTGTGTGGCGCACGTTATATGTCAAAGCAGCACCGCCCTGATATGGCCCTTCGTGGTCGGCTGGGCGTTAAGCAAACAAACAATCTCTCTCTCTCTCCCCCTTCAGTAAATCTTTATCCTTGTTAAATAAAGTTCAGTTCAGTTCAGTTCAGTTCAGTTCTCTCTCTCTCTCTCTCTCTCTCTCTCTCTCTCTCTCTCTCTCTCTCTCTCTCTCTCTCTCTCTCTCTCTCTGTCAGCAACTCTCTCTCTGTTTGTTTGTATCTCTGTCTGTCTGTCTGTCTGTCTGTCTGTCTCCTTTTCTTTCTCTTTTTGTCCCTGTCTCTCTCTGCCTCACTATACTTGTCTTTCTTTGTCTCTGTCTCTCTCTGCCTCACTATACTTGTCTTTCTTTGTCTCTGTCTCTCTCTGCCTCACTATACTTGTCTTTCTTTGTCTCTGTCTATCTGCCTGCATGTCTCTCTGTCTTTTTCTCTGTGTCTCTGTCTGTCTCTCTGTCTCTCTCTCTCTCTTTCTCGCTGTCTGTCTGTCTGTCTGTCTGTCTCTCTCTCTCTCTCTCTCTCTCTCTCTCTCTCTCTCTCTCTCTCTCTCTCTCTCTCTCTCTCTCTCTCAATTGCCTCAAATTTCAAAATAAATAATTCTAGAAAATTGAGCAAATTAATTACCCCAACCCCAAGAATTGACCTGTTAACGTCCAGTCTCTCACATTCTGGCGCCCTTATGTGGAACTACATTCCTAATATACATAAATTCAAAATCAATGAAACATCATTCAAGGAACATCTTGTGTTTTTTCTTTGGCAAAACTTGTAATCACTACTATTGTGCAGCTGATAAAATAACAGTTATTTCTGATTTTATTGAACCACATGATTCTACATAATGCACTAAGAACATGTTATATAAACAAAACATTATTTGTTATAATCTTCCATAATTGCTTGAACAGTCTTATGGATTGCTGGGCATGTTTGCATTGTTTATTCTGTCACCCTCAATAAATAAAATTCAATTTCATTTCATTTCATTTCAATTCGATTCGATTTGATTCAATTCAATTCAATTCAATTCAATTCTCTCTCTCTCTCTCTCTCTCTCTCTCTCTCTCTCTCTCTCTCTCTCTCTCTCTCTCTCTCTCCTGGAACAGATAGGGGAGACATCCTTCTAAGCCCTCTCTCTTTCTCTCTCTCTCTCTCTCTCTCTCTCTCTCTCTCTCTCTCTCTCTCTCTCTCCTGGAACAGATAGGGGAGACATCCTTGTAAGCTCTCTCTATCTATCTCTCTCTCTCTCTCTCTCTCTCTCTCTCTCCTGGAACAGATAGGGGAGACATCCTTCTATAAGCTCTCTCTCTCTCTCTCTCTCTCTCTCTCTCTCTCTCTCCTTCTAAGCCCTATCTCTCTCTCTCTCTCTCTCTCTCTCTCTCTCTCTCTCTCCTGGAACAGATAGGGGAGACATCCTTCTAAGCTCTCTCTCTCTCTCTCTCTCTCTCTCTCTCTCTCTCTCTCTCTCTCTCTCTCTCTCTCTCCTGGAACAGATAGGGGAGACATCCTTCTAAGCTCTCTCTCTCTCTGAGCCAGTACTAACTTAAAGTGTCTGCTGTGCTATCCTGCACTGACGTGCGTGTGTGTGTGCGTGCGTTCGTTCGTTTGTGCGTGCGCGTGTCTGTCAGTGCGCTTGTCTGTGTCTGTGTGTGACCTGGAACTCTCAGAAAAGTGACAGATTCGTCCAGAAGCTGGTTTCGTCAGCATGTGCACATCGTCAGCTGACGTTCTCCGTGTATTGCATATATGATTATTGTGTGAACAGTACATGTGGTGATTTGTGTCGGTATGATTAATTTGTTTTATGTAGGTTGTACTTTTAACTGTTCTATTCTGTATATATATGTTCTTTTGTAAAGGGCCTAGAGCCATAGGTTAGGCAATTAAAAATGTCCAGTTATTATTATTATTATAAGCCTGAATGTACGGGGTGACCCCCCAAAAATGCAACCCATAAAAATGCTAATAACGTCTACATCTGTTGGCCGAATTACTTCATATTTGATGTATAGTAACTTCAGCTTATGCACGACCTGTCCACAAAGTGGCAAGTTTAAAGGTAAAATCGTCTGACAAAAGGTTTCTGAATTCGGGGATCGACTCAACAGGACGAGGTTTGACAGTCAGCGATAGCCGTACTTACCTGATAGAAATCCTCCAGACTTTTACCTTTTAGGGGCGGGGACATAGCTCAGTTGGTAGCGCGCTGGATTTGTATTCAGTTGGCCGCTGTCAGCGTGAGTTCAAACCCACGTTCGGCAGAAATTTATTTCTCAGAGTCAACTTTGTGTGCAGACTCTCTTCGGTGTCCGAACACCCCCCCCGTGTACACTACATTGGGGTGTGCACGTTAAAGATCCCACGATTGACAAAAGGGTCTTTCCTGGCAAAATTGCTTAGGCACAGTTAATAATTGTCTACCTATACCCGTGTGACTTGGAATAATAGGCCGTGAAAGGTAAATATGCGCCGAAATGGCTGCAATCTACTGCCCGTATACAATTTCATCTCACACGGCATCATTGCAGAGCGCCTAGAACTGTACCCACGGAATATGCGCGATATAAGCGTCCTATTGATTGATTATCTAATGTCTGACAGTGAGTATACAACACCCCCCCCCCATCCCCCCGGATTGTCAGTGACCTGAAGAAAGCAGTTACGGCTATGTTCAGGGCAATCCTTAGACAGGAAAGCAGTGGTGTCATTGACAATTTCAGAGGTGTAATTTGGAACACATTTTGGAAGAAGGTTAAAGTCTGACCATTTTACCTACAGACTAATGGTTGGTCCGGTGTCAGAATAATAACTTCTGTCTTGTGTGTGGCGCACGTTAAATGTCAAAGCAGCACCGCAAACAAACAAACCTTCACACTGGAAACTTTGTGGAATAGTCGGGAACAAACTGAAGTTCATGCAGAACAACTATGAATATATTTGCTGAACACAAATAACTGAAAAAATTACCCCCCTCGTTGTTAAGTTACACTTGCGCAATGGCGCACAAAATACATCACTGACATGAACGCATTCCTGCATGGTAAATGCCCTGATCTCTGATGCCCTGATCTCTGATGCCCTGATCTCTGATGCCCTGATCTCTGATGCCCTGATCTCTGATGCCCTGATCTCTGATGCCCTGATCCCTGATGCCCTGATCCTGCCTGTTAATGCTCTATTCAAATCACTGATTGTCTAATGTTTGTTATGGTACACTACAAATAATCCCAAAGGTGACAATATGGAGGGTCAGTTTGGCTACCGCTCAGTGTCAAACCTCGTTCTGTTGAGCAAATCCCCGAATTCGGAAACGTTTTTTGAAATTGCACACAAAAGTCAGACAATGCAACCTAAACACTTGTCGCTTTGTGGACAGGTCTTGCATAAGCTGAAATGATTGTACACCAAATATGAAGTATTTTAGCCAACTAATGTAGCAGTTATTAGCATTTTTGTGGGTCACCCTGTACCTTTCATCATTTTTCTTTGTAAAAAGGTGACACAAACAAAAGATACTGCCACGCTAGCTAATGATGCAACATGACCCAGATGTATGTGTATGAGAGCAAAAAATAAATGGTACATTTGTCACACTTTTTCAACTCAAAAAGAACTGATTGAAGATAAGCTTGATTTAAAACAGTTCACTGCACTTTTAACCTGTTCACTTTCATGATTCATGGACTGTGCGTGTGAGTGTGTGTGTGTGTGTGTGTGTGTGTGTGTGTGTGTGTGTGTGTGTGTGTGTGTGTGTGTGTGTGTGTGTGTGTTTTTCATTCATAAATAATTGTGTTTGTTTTTTTTGTTTTATTTTGATTTTGGGCCGGCAGAAACAAAACAGGAGTTTTTTCTCTTCTTTTGTCTTCAGCTCATAAGGGTCGATTGAAATATTACCCAATATTGACGGACTGTGTGATGATATCTTCTGCTATGGTCTGTTGAGACAGTGATATCAAAATCGAGACAGGAGGTCGAGATTTTGATATCACTGTCGAAACAGACCAATAGCAGAAGATATCATCACACAGTCAGTCAATGTTAGATATATTGCTAATTCTCTGGACATTTTGTATTTACTGTAAAGAAATTACAAAAGTATTTGTCTCAGTTTTGGCTGTTCCATATCCCTCCCTCTGATTATTATTTCTTTTTGTTCACTCTTTTCTTGTACTTTTCAGTATTTCAAAATGTCTTTTCTTTCAAAAAGTCTTTAGTCACTTGCTCAACTAAATTCTGGGATCATTACATTTTCATATATATTTGTTTGTTTTTAAATTTAGGTGTTTTTGTTTTTGAAGTGGGGAAGCAATAAAGAGGTCGTCGATATCAAAACTGATATCGACGGAAATGTCGTCGATATCACTTTTACAATAAGCTCAGTTTTGCCCAATTGACCAATGGAAATCCACGTTACATATGAAATAGCAATATAGCATAATTCGAACAGACTCTTGTAATGTTATCTTGTGTACTCAGTCTCATGATTCTTGGACTCGTGCGCGCGTGTGTGTTCCTTCCTGCATGTGTTTGCATTTGTGAATTGTAAATGAGACGGGAGAAGGGGTTGGGGGGAGGGGGGGGGGGGGTTGAGGACGGTATCTTGTTTGTAGAATAAAACATATTCCGTGCATGTGCACTTGATAAGAGTTATCATGTTCATCAGGCCAACGATCCCCACGGTACAAAAGCACCACCCGAGAATGAAAACACTGGCCTCGAAGCTCTTCAAAGTCGCCGTGACATCGACGCCGATAACTGCAATCACTGTAACTTTTCACGCATGTGACCTAATATCGTTTTACTTCACATTTATGTGCTCCAAACATAAACGTTTAACTTTACATGTATGTGCCCCAAGCATAAACTGTTTAACTTTACATTTGTGTACCCCAAACATAAACTGTTTAATTTTACAATTATGTACCCCAAACATAGTTTTACTTGACACGTATGTGCCCCAGACATAAAATGTTAAACTTCACGTTTATGTGTGCCTCAAATATCGTTTAACTTTATACTTATGTGCCCCAGACACCGTCTAATTTTACATTTGTATGCCCCAAACATCGTTTGTAACTTTACACTTATGTGCACAAATCATCGTTTAAATTTCTACTTATGTGCCCCAAACATCGTTTAACTTTACACTTATGTGCACAAATCATTGTTTAACTTTATACGTGTGTGCCCCAAACATCGTTTAACTTTACACTTATGTGCACAAATCATTGTTTAACTTTATACGTGTGTGCCCCAAACATCGTTTAACTTTACACTTATGTGCACAAATCATTGTTTAACTTTATACGTATGTGCCCCAAACATCGTTTAACTTTACACTTATGTGCCCCACACATCGTTTTTGAAAGTTTGTATGCGCGTGGCACCTTTGGGGAAAGTTTTGTATCGAATGTGAGCCTAACAGATTGTGTTCAAGCGACCATGTACATCGCCTTAACTCTGTCCTGACTTTTACATTGAATGCACACTTTGAGTTGGACGTACAGTCTACCTTCAGTCAACAGGGGACCAGTCTTAACTCTGTCCTGACTTTTACATTGAATGCACACTTTGAGTTGGACGTACAGTCTACCTTCAGTCAACAGTGGACCAGTCTTGCATGCTGTGCAGAGTGACATATTTTGCTGTTATACTTAAACAGATTGACACCGGTGTCAATTACGATTTTACTTCAACAAAAATGCTCTTGCTTGACTGTATTATTATCTGACTGTATTATTATTAAGCATAATGTCAAGTATTGTAAACTGCATGTTATGTTATGCTCCGGCCTTACTTGTAGGCGAACGGTATGTTATATGTCCGTCTGTCTGTTATGTCCTAATGTTGTATATATATATCTTGTATACTCGCCATTTACATATTTATTATAAATGTTGAAGGATGAATGATGATACATTGTAGACGGATGCATGTTATTGATTAAAAGCCCCCCCCCCCCCACCAAAAAAAAAAAGAAAAAAAAAAAAAAAAAAGCTCTCTCTGCACAGGTTGCAGACAGGGTGTTGAATTTTGGTATATGTCCAAGTGAAGGGCTAGTAATATACCATGTAAAAGCCTGGCCATGTCTGTGATGGGGATCCGTATCGTTTACACGGAAAGGGCGATTCCTGCGTGCCCTGTAAGGGGATAATCCCATAGGCTACTTCAAATCCAATCATGTTATTTTTGGTGCGATTAGAGGCCATTTGTTTTCGTTTTAGTATTTTGTTTTGTTTTGTTAGTTTGTTTGCTTGTTTGTTTGTTTGATTGAATTTATTTTAGAGGAAGACTCCCATTTAACCAAAAATTAAAGGCCCAGTTTACCATTGGACTCAGTCGTATGCAACTGGTTGCTTCAAAGAAGAGAATCCAAACGCATTGTGCAATATCTTCATAAAGCATCAGCACATGAAACAATTTGTGTTTCTGCATCCAAGACGACCACGTTGTTTCTGTGTGCCTTTGGCACTACGCAGACAATATCGTTTTCATTAAAGTCCAAGCGCCAATTTTTACTGGGTCATCTCGGTGTCAATTGCGTCACATGACGAATCATGCGGCTGACCCAATTACAACAGTCTACTGAAGATAACGGGCGGGTGCACCCGACCCTGAAATAGGGTACATTTAAAAGTAGGTCAACAGTCTGTTTCAAATCGAGAACGTACTCGTCGTCGCGTATGACCTAAGAATTGCCTGGATGCATGAAGCTTACTGAGTTTGCATTGCCAGACTTGCGTCCGGCATCTTTTTACATTTAGTCAAGTTTTGACTAAATGTTTTAACATAGAGGGGGGAATCGAGACGAGGGTCGTGGTGTATGTGTGTGTGTGTGTCTGTGTGTGTGTGTGTGTGTGTGTGTGTGTGTGTAGAGCGATTCAGACTAAACTACTGGACCGATCTTTATGAAATTTGACATGAGAGTTCCTGGGTATGATATCCTCAGAGGATTTTTTCATTTTTTTGATAAATGTCTTTGATGACGTCATATCCGGCTTTTCACGCTCTCATTTTTCAACCAAATTGGTTGAAATTTTGGTCAAGTAATCTCCGACAAAAAATTAATTAATGACTTTGGTCATTAAAAATCTAAAAATTGTAAAAAAAAAAAATTTTTATAAAACGATCCAAATTTACGTTCATCTTATTCTCCATCATTTTCTGATTCCAAAAACATATAAATATGTTATATTTGGATTAAAAACAAGCTCTGAAAATTAAAAATATAAAAATTATGATTAAAATTAAATTTTCGAAATCAATTTAAAAACACTTTCATCTTATTCCTTGTCTGTTCCTGATTCCAAAAACATATCGATATGATATGTTTGGATTGAAAACACGCTCAGAAAGATAAAACGAAGAGAGGTACAGAAAAGCGTGCTATCCTTCTCAGCGCAACTACTACCCCGCTCTTCTTGTCAATTTCACTGCCTTTGCATGAGCGGTGGACTGACGATGCTACGAGTATACGGTCTTGCTGCGTTGAATTGCGTTCAGTTTCATTCTGTGAGTTCGACAGTTACTTGACTAAATGTTGTATTTTCGCCTTACGCGACTTGTTTTTTTTTGTTGTTTTTTTTTGCGTCCGGCATCTTAGCCTATCTCAGCACCCCCCTAGTTCCACCCAGTAGAATATATGACACATTCACTAACAAATCTAGCGAAGACTGTGTTTGCACTTAGTAAGTCCAACACAAACCCGAAGTTCGTTTCAACTGCTGTACTACTAACAAGATGTTTTTGAAGTTAACCATCACAGCGGAGGAAAAAAGCTGCAATGGGCAGTCACACATATAGACAGCATTGAATCATTTCGTTTCGCGATTTATAATGAATTTCAAACCAATTAGTTAACAAATGAAAATCTTATATACAAACTGACTACTGGTGAGAAAAAAAACCACGTAAGAAAACAAAAGAAATGGTTATTCACCAACACAAAGACAAATCAATACAAACAAACATACAAACAATAAAAAAACACAATAAAAAACATAAAAAACATAAGTACATATATAAGCAAGCAAACAAACAAGCAAACAAACAAACAAACAGGCAAATCATTCTCTTCCGCCCACTCCCCCCCCCCCCCCCCGAAAAAAAACCCCACAAAAACAGGGAACACACACACACAACACACACACCCACAAACTCCAGTACTTACTTTACCAAAAAGGGGAGAGCAGAAAGGTCGTTTTCTGCGACGAAATCCAGGATAAAGATGCCATCCATTATTATTAACAGTATCCATCCCGACATTAGCTTTCAATGAGAAAACAATGTCACAAGAGGCGACCACAGAGATAAAGATGTAAATCTCTGTGGAAGCCACACATTTGCAAATCAGAGTCTGGGAAATCCTTAAACGGTCCGCCCCCAAACAAATCAAAAGCTGATAGTCACGTGACCCGGATCAAATGAGGCCACGGTTAGCGCTGAGAAAGGAAAGGAAGGACATTGAGAGAGCTAATAACAAATAGCTTAATAATTAGTGTAGGGGTTGCTGCTCTGATTCTCCGTCCGTTGTTTTTGTTTTTCAAAATTGAGAAATAACGGATCTCTACGTCTCTGACTCAGTCTCTCTGTCTGTCTGTCCGAGGCTGTCTGTCTGTCTGTCTCTCCCCCTTCTCCTCTCTGTTTCGCTCTGCCTGTCTGTATATCTGTCTGTCTGTCTAACTGTCTGTCTGTCTCTCTCTCACTCTATCCCTCTCTCTCCTGTATGTTTCGCTCTCTCGCCCCCCCCCCCCCTTCCTTGCTCTCTCTCTCTCTCTCTGTCTCCCTCTCAGTTTCAGTCTCTCTCTCTCTCTCTCTCTCTCTCTCTCTCTCTCTCTCTCTCTCTCTCTCTCTCTCTCTCTCTCTCTCTCTCTCTCTCTCTCTCAACCATGCAGGCGTATGCCTATGCGCCTCCAGGCAATTTCTTTCAAAACACAATTTAATTCCTTCCAAGCCCGACAAGATAAGATAGTGATGTACATCAGATAAAAAGTCGAACGCCAAACCGGCTGAGGCCAAGTTATACAGTGTTGACATAAACTCCGTTCATTAGCCCACAAACTACATGAGATTGCAGTGCCGTTTTCGATCCATCACATATAAAACCACCAGTGTAAACAGCGCGTGATATTTCGATCACTGGATGAATTAGAAACATGACCAGAAACGGAACGGTTGAGTGTGTTTCATCACTACATAAAATCTGTCTGTTGAGTCAACACTGAGGGTCAGCCATCCAGGAAAGCAAGCTATGAATGAGTCAACCAGCTTCTAAAGTAAGGACAGGTCGGATCGAGTGGTCGGATCTGTGTGTTTTAAAGTGTGTGGGTGGCGGGGGGGGGGGGGGGGGGGGGGGGGGGGCGGAGGGGAATAAGGGAGGGGGGGTACGGGTGCGTGCGTGTGTGTGTGTATGTGTGTGTGTGTGTCTCGATATGTTTGTGTGTCTGTCTGTGTGTCTGTGTGTTTGTCTGTCTGTCTGTCAATTCCACAGATCGTGCGGCACAGATGAGCGACAGGGGATGTCCATATATCACGAGTGATCAGTAGCACCACATGCATGTGATCGCATCCTTAACATTACTCATGCCTTTCCTGTCAATCTTTCTCACAACAGTCTCCATGTTCACACAGCGTACCGCTGAGCCATCATGGCTGCTTGCATTTCAGTCACAAGGGTTCCCGATCGCTCAGAGGTGTGTCCTGAACACAAAACTCTCACAAGCAGGCTATAGTTGAGTGATCCCAAATCAAAGTGACCGTAAACCGTTCGCCGTACCTGTTATGTGTACCATGGATTAGCAAAGACAAGCATGGAAGCATTCGCTCATTTTCAGCTTGCAAGCATTCGCTTATTTTGCGCCCTATTTAAAGGGACTCTTGGACGCAGTGAATAATTCCGCTTCGTGACTCGTGTATACTAAGGGTAAACCTTGTCAACGCTATACACCTGAACAACCTTTTGATCATCTTTTTGTCAACTTCAGACATTTTCTTCAAACAGCAAACGCGCTGCTAAAAATACTTTTGTTAGTGTCCCAAACTGTGCACGGAGTAACTATTGTCAACGACGTGAACATGACGTGTAGTCACG
>NC_090258.1:4072443-4079943 GCF_037325665.1 Littorina saxatilis | reverse complement strand
TGATGACGTCATATCCGGCTTTTCGTGAAAGTTGAGGCGGCACTGTCACGCCCTCATTTTTCAACCAAATTGGTTGAAATTTTGGTCAAGTAATCTTCGACGAAGCCCGGACTTCGGTATTGCATTTCAGCTTGGTGGCTTAAAAATTAATTAATGACTTTGGTCATTAAAAATCTGAAAATTGTAAAAAAAAGTAAAAATGTATAAAACGATCCAAATTTACCTTTATCTTATTCTCCATCATTTGCTGATTCCAAAAACATATAAATATGTTATATTCGGATTAAAAACAAGCTCTGAAAATTAAATATATAAAAATTATTATCAAAATTAAATTGTCCAAATCAATTTAAAAACACTTTCATCTTATTCCTTGTCGGTTCCTGATTCCAAAAACATATAGATATGATATGTTTGGATTAAAAACACGCTCAGAAAGTTAAAACAAAGAGAGGTACAGAAAAGCGTGCTATCCTTCTTAGCGCAACTGCTACCCCGCTCTTCTTGTCAATTTCACTGCCTTTGCCATGAGCGGTGGACTGACGATGCTACGAGTATACGGTCTTGCTGAAAAATGGCATTGCGTTCAGTTTCATTCTGTGAGTTCGACAGCTACTTGACTAAATATTGTATTTTCGCCTTACGCGACTTGTTACATTTAGTCAAGTTTTGACTAAATGTTTTAACGTAAAGGGGGGAATCGAGACGAGGGTGTGGTGTATGTGTGTGTGTCTGTGCGTGTGTGTGTGTGTGTGTGTGTAGAGCGATTCAGACTAAACTACTGGACCGATCTTTATGAAATTTGACATGAGAGTTCCTGGATATGATATCCCGAGACGTTTTTTTCATTTTTTTGATAAATGTCTTTGATGACGTCATATCCGGCTTTTCGTGAAAGTTGAGGCGGCACTGTCACGCTCTCATTTTTCAACCAAATTGGTTGAAATTTTGGTCAAGTAGTCTTCGACGAAGCCCGGACTTCGGTATTGCATTTCAGCGTGGTGGCTTAAAAATTAATTGATGACTTTGGTCATTAAAAATCTGAAAAATGTAAAAAAAATATTTGTTTTATAAAACGATCCAAATTTACGTTTATCTTATTCTCCATCATTTTCTGATTCCAAAAACATATAAATATGTTATATTTGGATTAAAAACAAGCTCTGAAAATTAAAAATATAAAAATTATTATCAAAATTAAATTTTTGAAATCAATTTAAAAACACTTTCATCTGATTCCTTGTCGGAATAGATATGATATGTTTGGATTAAAAACACGCTCAGAAAGTTAAAACGAAGAGAGGTACAGAAAAGCGTGCTATCCTTCTCAGCGCAACTACAAAACCGCTCTTCTTGTCAATTTCACTGCCTTTGCCATGAGCATGTGCGGTGGACTGACGATGCTACGAGTATAGCCTACGGTCTTGCTGAAAAATTGCATTGCGTTCAGTTTCATTCTGTGAGTTCGACAGCTACTTGACTAAATGTTGTATTTTCGCCTTACGCGACTTGTTTTATTCGCCAAGGGTTTTAATGAGATACGATACTGATACATGCAAAGCCTAGCGGTGACTGTAAATGTGGTTTTCTACTGGTGACGTGACAAAGTAACTGAGACAAACTGCATGCTCGTCTGTTCATCGCGGGAAGATATGCAGAATAATTGACAATATTTTTACTTGACGCTATGTTTCTCCTACTGACGTCTTCTCGAACTTTGTTTTGCTTTTGACGTCAAGGATTTCATTTTGGAAGAGAGGGTCACAAAGAGACGTCTATGTTTGTGTAATCAGCATCATTTGTCATTAATTGGAATCAGAGCACCCTTCGGGCCACTTGGGTATATATATGCCAAACCATTAACAGTCTGACTGCTTGCATAACGGCGTAGGAGTGTTTCTACTGATTCAGTGTCGTGAATGACACCCGTGTCAATCGAAGAAATGACTGAAGTTCAACACAGACAGAAGCCAGATTCAAAATTGTTGGTATGTGTCCAAGTGGAAGCCGGGGATGCTCTCATCCCGTGCAAAACCCTGGACACATTGACTTGGTACACATCATACTTTACATGAGAATAAATTGACGTGTCTTTAAGAATTGAAAGAGCCCGGACAAACGTTTTACATAATTATCTTAACTTAGGCTGTGCACTGGCAACTGTGGTACGATACTATGGCCGCAGCAAATCAACTCTCACGAGAATGTTCTTTTTCTTGTGTTGGACAGCCCCTTTAAACACTGTAGCCACGTGATCATTACTACTACTGCTACACTACTACAGAAGGTAAACATTGTCATTGCACCACACACCGGGCGAAACGATCAATGCTCTGGTCTAGGGCACATGCACTCCAGATGTGCCGTTAACTTAGCTTATGGGTACATTTGTATAGCCTTAGCCGCGGTCTTCGGGAAGCTGTGAAATGGCGGTGGGTTCTCTCTGGTGTGTTTATCTCGAGTTTTCTGTCAGATCAGATATGATATATAGCTAGCTCTGCCTTCTTGGGGTTATCGGTTATACGTGTGTGTGGTTGTTTTTGTTTTGATTTTTTTCCCCTTACCGTCAACACACACACATCACACACACACACACACACACACACGTGACACTCTCTCTCTCTCTCTCTCTCTCTCTCTCTCTCTCTCCGGCTCTCCAGTCTCTCTTTCTTTATGTCTCTCTCTCTCTCTCTCTCTCTCTCTCTCTCTCTCTCTCTCTCTCTCTCTCTCTCCGCGGCTGTCTCTCTGTATGATCTCTGTCACTCAGGTCTATCTCTCTCTCTCAGTCTCGCTCTCGCTCTCTCTCTGTCTGTCTGTCTCTCTTCCTCTCTCTCTCTGTCTCTCTCTGTCTCTCTCTCACTCTCTCTCTCTGTGTCTCTCTCTCCCTCTCCCCCCCCCCTCTCTCTCTCTCTCTCTCTCTCTCTCTCTCTCTCTTCCTGGGTGGCGCTGGGATATTTTCTGGGTTGACTTAAAAGTACAAAAATATGGGTAACCTCCACAAACACCCGCTCAGTATAGAAGCCACGAAGGTAAGACAAGTGTACCCAGTTTCTCACTCACACAGTCAAGGCTGATTACCATCGAGATCACCTCACGTTTGACCGAGCTCCGCCTTTTTGTGCTCACATTCAAACCATGACCTTAATACTGACGCGATCAAAAACACGACGTTAACGTCAGCGACACGTTGCTTGTTCCTTAATTTGAAGTATCGGAGACTGACTGACTGACTATTGGGGTTTAACGTCCTCTTAGACCAACTGGTCTATATTGGGACAGGTATTGGTAATACGCTGAAGATATGGTGTGATACTTTGATTCGAACAAGCCCGCATTGGTTTTGTCTCGTCAAAGTATCGAAAATACGATCATGATAATCAGAGACGAGAGATGATGCATGCGTGTCTTCGTGTTTTCCAAGCCCTGAGACTTTCGCTGTGAACGTGGGATCTTTTTCGTGCGCATGTGTGCACACGGGGGTGTTCGGACACCGAAGAGAGTCTGCACAAAGTTGACTCCGAGAAATAAATCTCTTGCCGAACGTGGGGATCGAACCCACGCTGATAGCGACCAACTGGCTACAAAGCCAGCGCGCTACCAACTGCGCTACGTCCCCCCCCCCCCCCCCCCTAGTATCGGAGAGTCCTGAACTGAAAAGCAGTACAACTGTGACATGAATGTGACATGAATGTCCAGCCCAGAAACGATTTCTACGCCCAGGAACAGAGGACCTCATGCATACTGAATAGAAACCGGTGGACGAAGGCACTATGTGCGTGCATCCGAGCGTGTGTGAGTTCTACTTATAGCCATGCTGAGTAAATAAATGATTACAATACCGGCCTCTGAGCAAATTTGATACTGCTATGCAACTGTTGATTTAATTGCTATATACGTGTATTAATTACGTATTATGCAAGTTCAGAAGGCCAGTGATGGAATGTGATGTTGAGATACAGTCAGGCTACAGTGTGGGTGTTTATCAGCATGGACGGCATTACGTGACACTTTCCTCAGTGTCTTATCTCATCTTATCTTCTCTTCTCTTACTTTATATTATCTTTTATTATCTTCTGTTCTCTTCTGTTTTTTCTCTTACCTCATCGTATTATATTGTATCTGATCGGATCTGAGGCTGATCATACCGTAGTTCCGCACGACTCAAAAGCCACAATACCAGGGTTGAACATTATAGAACGTCACGTTACAGTTTACAACTACTCCCCCCCCCCCCCTCCCTTCCATCACCCCATCACCCTGCAGCCCCCATCCACTCAGTTTCCTGGCCCGATTTCCTGAACCTGGCGAGTTCTCGACATCACTGCATTAGCCTCAGATTGTTGAAGTTTGTTGCTCCGTTTCCATGGCAACGGTCTAACACGCCCGGTATACCCGATAACAGATTATCAATATTTCCACAGTCGTTTTGAAGATAGAGATACTAAGTAGCACCTGCGCATGCGCCAGGTCTATATTGCCGGCAATAACGCCCAACATGTAGAGCATTATTCATTGCATGCGTTGTTTTATTGCACCCAGTTTAAAGCTAACTATTTTGACTGATGTTTTGGCAACAGACTGTTAAAAAGAAAAGTTCAATATGACAACAAAACCGTGTCTCTGTCTGTCCGTCCGTATGTCTGTCTGTCTGTCCGTCCGTATGTCTGTCTGTCTGTCCGTCCGTATGTCTGTCTGTCTGTCTGCTTGAATGTCTTTTTGTGTGTGTCTGTCTCTTTGGCCTGTTGAATACCGTAAAATGTACATAATATTCTTACTTGAGTTTCCGCTGCAACGTAGAGTTTATCCTTTTCTTCTTCTCGAAACTGTATTCATATACTCATTTCAAAATGCATGAATTAGAAAATACCAAAAGATCCTCCACACAGCCCGTTGGTGTGCGAATATAGTTTAGTCAGTAGCGAACTGGCTTTAAACCCACTTCCCCGCTATCGGCAAGGGTTCGAACCCCGGGTTTGACGTGTGACTTCTATAATTCTCAGAGGAGACCTTAAGCAAACTGTCATTTGTCCAAAGGCGCCAGTGTACCCACATGCGCACGATAAAGACCCTAAGTGTACAATGAAAAAAAGATAACAAGCAACAACAACCAAAAAGCAGTGCCGTTCTGTACGTTTCTAAGGCAAAAGCAACCCGAATTATCACGACAGAGGGTTATCTCATGTACAGGACTATACATTTACAACACTATCTTACCTTTCTGCCCGTCTAGAAAAGCAACATGCTGAAAATGGCCTGTAAATCGTCTTTACTATATATATGTAGAAATCCCACCCGAAGTCGTCAATACGGGTAGCTTCCGGAGTCTGCAGTTACCCTTTAGTGATTACCCGCATTCCTCGGTCTCTGTGATCGAAGTTCAGAACTAGTGCGCTTGCGAACCGGGGTAAGTAGTTGTTTAAAGCGTATGAACTGACGTGACACTTCTCTCAAAAACCGCGTACAGTTCTTCCTCGTCCAGGACAATCATAGATAGAGCCTTCAGGGGGAAAAATAAATTTAAACATTTTTTAAATTTAAATCTTCGCATTTTGTGTTCCGAAAAAGTTCAGATGCTCTAAATTGTCAATAAATAGTGACAGATATGCGTCGCACATTACTCACTGGAATTTCTAGAATATTTCATTCAGGACCTGTATATTTAGAGCGTTATGATTAAAATCAGTGATATTGAGCGCTCAAGGACATAAGAAGTTATGAAAAAAAATTGGGAGAAATAATAAACGTTGTTTTACGCCCTCACGGTAAAATTATTAGGGGCATTCTCACCGGGTGTAACTAAAACTTTAGCTGATGTGATTAAAAAAAAAAATACGGGATGAAGCTTGCGCACCTAACTCAAAGCGGATCGTACCAGGGTAGTTCTGTTCTACACCTAAACCAGCGGCGGGTAGATATAGCGTCGGCGGGTAGAAATAGCGTGCTGTTTGCCTAAATCCATGAATAGCACCACCTCGAACCTCTTGACCTTTTTTTTTTTAAAGGAGAGTATAGAAGTTGAACCAAGTTCATTGTGGTTTCTTTTCTTTATTTGGTGTTTAACGTCGTTTTCAACCACGAAGGTTATATCGCGACGAGGGAAAGGGGGGAGATGGGATAGGGGAAAGGGGGGAGATGGGATAGAGCCACTTGTTAATTGTTTCTTGTTCACTAAAGCACTAATCAAAAAATTGCTCCAGGGGCTTGCAACGTAGTACAATATATGACCTTACTGGGAGAATGCAAGTTTCCAGTACAAAGGACTAAACATTTCTTACATACTGCTTGACTAAAATCTTTACAAACATTGACTATATTCTATACAAGAACCACTTAACAAGGGTAATAAGTGAAGAATTTTATGGGTGAGAAAAGGAAAGTAAAAGGACTTTGGGGAGGCAGAAATAGAGAAGAAACAAGAAAAAGATCCTAATTAGGTTCACGGCATCGAGAGTGATGCGACCTTCTCTCAGAAATTAGTAGAGAAGGCTCCCCCATCCACCACCCGGGGGACGCGCCTCTACGCCAATTAGGGGGCGCGAGGAGTTCATTGTGGACCTATAATCATTTCTGGTATTCATGAACACACACACGCACGCACGCACGCACGCACGCACGTTCGGACACACGTAAGCTAGCTCGCACGCACACGCATGCACACACGCACGCACACACACACACACACACACGTTGACACGCAAGCACGCACACACGCACGCACGCACGCATGCACGCACGCACGCACACATACACGCACGCACGCACACACACACACACACACACACACACACATACACACACACATAGAATTGTGAAGCAGTCGAGTAGTACTAAAGCTTCAACTGATAGTGTGAGAGATGCGGCGCACACCATTCAGTGTACTTATATACCCCTTGACCTTGTTACCATCTTTGAAAGAGTGATGCAACTGGCCGGTTGTGTCAAGTGTATTCTACAGTAGATTTGATGGATTACGGGCGCAGTGGCCAAGTGGATAAGACGCCGGCATCCGATACGGAAGGTCGCGGGTTTGAATCCCGACGGCGTTTGGTGTTAAGGGTGGAGATTTTTCTGATCTCCAAGCTGTTATTTTCAGACCTGCTAGTGTCTCTACACACAGCACAAGACCCTGTACGCGCGGAAAAGATCCAGTAATCCATGGGGTCATAGCAACACATAAAAGGGTCTTTCCTGGCAAAATTGTATAGGCGTAGATAAAAATGTCCACCAAATACCCGTGTGACTTGGAATAATAGGCCGTTAAAGGTGAATGCTCGCCCCAATAGGCTTGAGGTTTGCTGGCCGATGTGAATGCGTGATATATTGTGTAAAAAAAATTCCATCTCACACGGCATAAATAAATCCCTGCGCCTTGAATCCGTGGTTGAGATATGTGCGCGATATAAATTGCATAAAATAAAAAAATAAAAACATAAATATCCAACATGCTTCCTCCGAACGCGGCGTATGGCTGCCTGAATGGCGGGTTAAAAACGTTCATAC